>NW_006409014.1:152872-154207 GCF_000296735.1 Chrysochloris asiatica | reverse complement strand
CACTGTTCTGCCATGTAGCTAGCTCTCTCTATATGAACATTGTGGAATCATCAGCCATGTAGCTAGCTTTCTTTGCATGGATATGTTAGACTGATCTGTCATGTAGGTAGCTATCTGTATATGAAGATATTGGACTTGTCTTCCATGTAGCTAATCCTCTAAATATACATATGTTGGACTCATCTGCCACATAACTAACTGTAAGTATATGGTCATGTTGGACTCATCTGCCATGTAGCCAGCTGTCTGTGTATGAACATGTTGGACTCATCTGCCTTGTAGCTAACCCTCTAAATATACATACATAGGACTGATCTGGCATGTAGCTAACTCTCAGTATATGGACACGTTGGCGTCATCGGCCATGTAGCTAGAACTCAGTATATGGACATGTTGGACTACTCTGCTATGTAGCTAGCTTTCAGAATATGAACAAGTTGGACTCACCTGCCATGTAGCTAGAACTCTGTATATGGAAATGTTGCACTGCTCTTCCATGTAGCTTCCTCTCTGAATATGGACATTTTGGACTTGTCTGCCATGTAGCTAGCTCTCTGTACATGAATATGATGGATTGATCGGAGATATAGGAAACTGTCTGTATATGAACACATTGGACTTCTCTGCATTGTATCTAGCTCTCAGTATATGGGTATGATGGACTCATCAGCCATGGATCCAGCTGTCTGTGTGTGAACATGTTATACTCATCGGCCTTGTAGCTAGCCCTCTAAATATAAACCTGCTGGAATAAACTTGTATGTATCTAACTCTCAGCATATGGACATGTTTGACTCATCTGCCATGTAGCTAGTACTCTGTATAAGGATATGTTTGACTACTCTGCCATGTAGCTAGCTCTCAGTATATGGACCCATTGCACTACTCTGCCATGTAGCTAGAACTCTGTTTATGGAAATGTTGCACTACTCTGCCATGTAACTAGTATTCTGTATATGGATATTTTTGACTATTCTGCAATAGAGCTAGCTCTCTATATACGGACATTTTCGACTCGTCTGCCATGTAGCTAGCTCTTTGTGCATGGATATGTTGAACTGATCTGCCATGTAGGTAGTTCTCTGTATAGGAACATATTGTACTTGTCTGCCTTGTAGCTAGTTGTCTGCCATGTAGCTAGTTCTCAGTATATGGACATGTTGGACTCTTCAGCCATATAGCCTGCTCCCTGTGTATGAGAATGTTGGACTCACCTTCCTTGTAGCTCGTTCTCTATATAGACACATGTAGGACTCATATGCCATGTAGCTAGTACTCTGTATATGGACATGTTGGACTACTCTGCCATGTAGCTAGCTCTCAGTATATGGACAT
>NW_006409014.1:146852-150677 GCF_000296735.1 Chrysochloris asiatica | reverse complement strand
TATTGCACTTCTCTGCCATGTAGCTAGCTCTCTGTATATGGCCATTTTGGACTCATCAGCCATGAAACCAGTTGTCTGTGTATGAACATGTTAGACTCATCTGCCTTGTAGCTAACCTTCTAAATATACACATGTTGGACACATCTGCCATGTATCTAACTCTCAGAATATGGACATGTTGGACTCATCTGCCATGTAGCGAGTACTCTGTATATGGACATGTTTGACTACTTTGCCATTTAGCTAGCTCTCAGTATATGGAAATGTTTGACTACTCTGCCATGTAACTAGAACTCTTTATCTGGAAATGTTATGTGTATGGACATGTTGGACTCGTCTGCCATGTAGCCAGCTCTTTGTGCATGGATATGTTGAACTGATCTGCCATGTAGGTAGCTCTCTGTATAGGAACATATAGTACGGTCTGCCATGTAGCGAGCTCTCAGTATATTGGACTTATCAGCCATGTAGCCTGCTCACTGTGTATGAGAATGTTGGACTCACCTGCCTTGTGGCTCATCCTCTACATATACACATGTTGGACTCATCTGCCATGTAGCAAGAACTCTGTATATGGAAATGTTTCACTGCTCTGCCATGTAGCTAGGTCTCTGTATATGAACATTTTGGAATCCGCAGCCATGTAGCTAGCTCTCTGTGCATGGACATGTTGAACTGATCTGCCATGTAAGTAGCTCTCTGTATATGAACATATTGGACTTGTCTGCCATGTAGGTAACTCTCTGTATATGAAGATATTGGACTCATCTGCCATGTAGCCAGCTCTCTGTGTATTAACAAGTTAGTCTCATCTGCCTTGTAGCTAGCCCTCCAAATATACACATGTTGGACTTATCTCAAATGAATCTAACTCTCAGTATATGGACATGTTGGACTCATGAGCCATGTAGCTAGAACTCCGTATATGGACATGTTGGACTGATCTGACATGTAGGTAGCACTCTGTATATGAAGATATTGTAGTTGTCTGCTATGTAGCTAGCTTTCAATATATGGACATGGTGGAATTATCTGCCATGTAGCTTGTACTATGCATATGGACATGTTGAACTACTGTGCCATTTAGCTAGCTCTCATAAATGGACATGTTGGATTACTCTGCCATTTACCTAGAACTCTGTATATGGAAATGTTGGACTACTCTGCCATTTCGCTAGCTCTCAGTATATTGGCAAGTTTCCTGAACTGCTCTGCCATGTAGGTAGCTCTCTGTATAGGAACATATTGTATGGTCTGCCACGTAGCTAGCTCTCTGTATATGGACATTTTGGACTCATCTGCCAATTATCTAGCACTCTGCACATGGACATGTTGGACTGATCTGCTATGTAGGTAGCTCTCTGTATATGAAGATGTTGGACTTGTCTTCCATGTAGCTAGCCCTCTTAATATACATAAGTTGGACTCATCTGCCATGTAGCTAATTCTAAGTGTATGCACATGTTGGACTCATCTGCCATGTAGCCTGCTCTCTCTGTATGATCATGTTGGACTCATCTGCCTTGTAGCTAGCCCTCTAAATATACATGTGTTGGACTCTTCTGCCATGTAGCTAACTCTCAGTATATGGACATGTAGGACTCATCAGCCATGTAGCTAGCACTCTGTATATGAACATGTTGGACTACTCTGCCATGTAGCTAGTTCTCTATGTATGGACACGTTGAACTCATCTGCCATGCAGCTAGAACTCTGTATATGGAAATGTTGCACTACTCTGCCATGTAGCTAGCTCTCTGGACAAGGTCACGTTGGACTCATCTGCCATGTAGCTAGAACTCTATGTATGAACATTCTTGACTCATCTGCCTGGTAAATAGTCATCTAAATATACACATGTTGGACTCATCTGAAAGTAAATAACTCTCAGTATATGAACATATTGGACTCCTCTGCCATGTAGCTAGAACTCTGCACATGGACATTTTGGACTACTTTACCATGTAGCTAGTGCTCAGTATATGGACAAGCTGGACACATCGGCCATGTAGCTAAACTCCTGTATATGGAAATGTTGCACTACCCTGCCATGTATCTAGCTCTCTGTTTATGGAAACGTTGGACTCATCTGTCATGTAGCTAGAACTCTGTGTATGGAAATGGTGTACTATTCTGCCATGTAGCTAGCTTTCTGTATATAGACAAGTTTGACTAATCTGCTTTGTAGTTATGGCTCTGTATATAGAAATGTTGCACTACCCTGCCAAGTAGGTAGCTCTCTGTATATGGACATTTTGGACTCATCTGCCAATTATCTAGCACTCTGCACATGGACATGTTGGACTTATCTGCTATGTAGGTAGCTCTCTGTATAGGAACATATTGGACTTGTCTTCCATTTAGCTAGCCCTCTTAATATACATATGTTGGATTCATCTGCCACATAGCTAATTCTAAGTGTATGCACATGTTGGACTCATCTGCCATGTAGCCTGCTCTCTCTGTATGATCATGTTGGACTCATCTGCATGTAGCTAGCCCTCTAAATATACATATGTTGGACTCATTTTCCATGTAGATAACTCTCAGTATATGGACATGTAGGACTCATCAGTCATGTAGCTAGAACTCTGTATATGAACATGTTGGACTACTCTGCCATGTAACTAGTTCTCTATATATGGACACATTGAACTCATCTGCCATGTAGCTAGAGCTCTGTATATGGAAATATTGCAATGTATATGAACATGATGTACTCATCTGCCTTGTAGCTAGGCCTCTATATATAAACCTGTTGGAATAAACTTGCATGTATCTAACTCTCAGTATATGGACATGTTGGACCCATATGCTATATAGCTAGTACTCTGTATATGGACATGTTTGACTACTCTGCCATTTAGCTAGCTCTCAGTATATGGACAAGTTGTACTACTCTGCCATGTAGCTAGAACTCTGTATAGGGTCATTTAGGACTCGTCTGCCATGTAGCTAGTTCTGACATGTAGCTAGCTCTCTGCATATGGACATTTTGGAATCCTCAGCCATGTAGCTAGCTCTCTGTACAAGGTCATGTTGGACTCATCTGCCATGTAGCTAGAACACTGTATATGGAAATGTTGCACTGTTCTGACATGTAGCTAGCTATCTGCATAAGGATATTTTGGAATCCTCAGCCATGTAGATAGCTCTCTGTGCATGGATATGTTAGACTGATCTGGCATGTAGATATCTCTCTGTATATGAAGATATTGGACTTGTTTGCCATGTAGCTAATCCTCTAAATATACATATGTTGGACTCATCTGCCACATATCTAACTTAAAGTGTATGGACATGGTGGAATCCTCTGCCATGTAGCCAGCTCTCTGTGTATGAACATGTTGGACTCATCTGCCTTGTAGCTAGCCATCTAAATATACATATGTAGGACTGATCTGGCATGTAGCTAACTCTGTATATGGACATGTTGGACTATTCTGCTATGTAGCTAGCTCTCAGTATATGGAAACGTTGGACTCACCTGACATGTAGCTAGAACTCCGTATATGGACATGTTGGACTACTCTGCCATGAAGCTAGCTCTCAGTATATGCACACGTTGGACTACTCTGCCATGTAGCTACAACTCTGTATATGGAAATGTTGCACTGCACTTCCATGTAGCTAGCTCTCTGTATATGGACATTTTGAACTCGTCTATCATGTAGCTATCTCTCTGTACACATATATGATGGGTTGATCTGACATGTAGGTAGCTGTCTGTATATAAACGTACTACACTGCTCTGCATTGTAGATAGCTCTCAGTATATGGGAATGATGGACTCATCAGCCATGGAACCAGCTTTCTGTGTATGAA
>NW_006409014.1:144138-145622 GCF_000296735.1 Chrysochloris asiatica | reverse complement strand
TGAACTCATCTGCCATGTAGCTAGAACTCTGTATATGGAAATGTTGCACTGTTCTGCCATGTAGCTAGGTCTCTGTATATGGATATTTTGGAATCATAAGCCATGTAACTAGCTCTCAGTGCATGGATATGTTGGACTGATATGCCATGTAGTTATCTCTCTGTATATGAAGATATTAGACTTGTCTGCCATGTAGCTAATCCTCTAAATATCCATAAGTTGGACACATATGCCACGTAGCTAACTCTAAGTGTATAGGCATGTTGCACTCATCTGCCATGTAGCTAACTCTCAGTATATGGACATATTGAACTCATCATCCATGTAGCTAGAACTCTGTATATGAACATGTTGGACTACTCCGCCATGTAGCTAGCTCTATATGTGGACACGTTGGACTCATCTGCCATGTAGATAGAACTCTGAATATGGAATTGTTGCACTACTTTGCCTTGTAGCTAGTTCTCTATACAAAGACACGTTGAACTCATCTGCCATGTAGCTAGAACTCTGTATATGGAAATGTTGCACTGTTCTGCCATGTAGCTAGGTCTCTGTATATGGATATTTTGGAATCGTAAGCCATGTAGCTAGCTCTCAGTGCATGGATATGTTGGACTGATATGCCATGTAGGTATCTCTCTGTATATGAAGATACTGGACTTGTCTGCCATGTAGCTAATCCTCTAAATACGCATAATTTGGACTCATATGCCACGTAGATAACTCTAAGTGTATAGGCATGTTGGACTCATCTGCCATGTAGCCAGCTCTCTGTGTATGAACATGTTGGGCTCATCTGCCTTGTAGCTAGCCCTCTAATTATACATATGTAGGATTGATCTGGCATGTAGCTAACTCTCAGTATATCGGCACGTTGGACTCACCTGCCATGTACCTAGAACTGTGTATATGGAAATGTTGCACTATTCTTCCATGTAGCTAGCTCTCTGTATATGGACATTTTGGACTCGTCTGCCATGCAACTAGCTCTCTGTACATGGATATGATGGATTGATCTCACATGTAGGTAGCTCTCTGTGTATGAACATATAGGTCTTCTCTGTATTGTAGATAGCACTCTGTATATGGACATGATGTACTCCTCAGCCATGGAGTTAGCTGTCTGTATATGAACATGATGTACTCATTTGCCTTGTAGCTAGCCCTCTAAATATAAACCTGTTGGAATAAACTTGCATGTATCTAACTCTCAGTATATGGCCATGTTGGACTCATCTGCCATGTAGCTAGTACTGTGAATATGGACATGTTTGACTACTCTGTCATTTAGCTAGCTCTGAGTATATGGACACGTTGTACTACTCTGCCATGTAGCTAGAACTCTGTATACGGACATTTAGGACTAGTCTGCCATGTAGCTAGCTCTCTGTGCATGGATATGTTGAACTGATCTGTCATGTAGGTTGTTGTTGTTGTTGTTAAGTGCCGTCGAGTCGGTTCCGACCCATAGCGACCCTGTA
>NW_006409014.1:136674-143728 GCF_000296735.1 Chrysochloris asiatica | reverse complement strand
TGCCATGTAGCTAGCTCTTTGTACATGGATATGTTGGACTGATCTGGCAAGTAGTTAACTCTCTGTATATGAATATATTGGACTTGTCTGCCATGTAGCTATCTCTCTGTATATGTACATTTTGGACTCGTATGCCATGTAGCTAGCTCTCTGTACATGGTTATGTTGGACTGATCGTCCAAGTAGATAGCTCTTTGTATATGAACATATTGGACTTGTCTGCCATGTAGCTAGCTCTCAGTATATGGACACGTTGGACACATCTTCCATATAGCTAGAAAAATGTATTTGGAAATGTTGCACTACTCTGCCATGTAGCTAGCTCTCTGTATATAAACATTTTGAAATCGTCTCACACGTAGCTAGTTGTCTGTGCATGGATATTTTGGACTGATCTGCTATGTTGTTATCTCTCAGGATATGGACAAGTTGTACTCATCTGCCAGGTAGCTAGAACTCTGTATATGGAAATGTTGTACTACACGGCCTCTCTGTATATGGACATTTTGGACTCGTGTCCCATGTAGCTAGCTCTCTGTACATGGATAAGTTGGACTGACCTGCCAAGTAGGTAGCTCTCTGTATATGAACATGTTAGACTTGTCTGCCATGTAGCAACTCTGAGTATTTGGACATGTTGGACTCATATGTCAAGTAATTAGTACAATGTATATGGACATGTTGGACTACTCTGCCATGTAGCTAGTTCTCAGTATATGAAAACTTTGGATACCTCTGCCATGTATCTTGAAATCTGTATATATAAATGTTACACTACTCTGCCATGTAGCTAGCTATCAGTATACGGACATTTTGGAATCATCGGACATGTAGCTAGCTCTCAGTACAAGGACATGAGGGACTGATCTGCCATGATCTCTCAGTATATGGACATGTTGGTCTCATTATCCAGGTTACTAATGCTATTTACATGGACATGTTGGACTACTCTGCCATGTAGTTAGCTCTCAGTATATGAACACTTTGGAATCATCAGCCATATAGCTAGAACTTTGTATATGGAAATGATGCACTACTCTGCATTGTAACTAGCTCTCAGTATATGGACATTTTGAACTCTTCTGACATGTAGCTAGTTCTCTGTGCATGGATATTTTGGACTAATCTGCCCTGTTGCTAGCTCTCAGTATATGGACATGTTGGACACATCTGCCATGTAGCAAGAACTCTGTGTATGGAAATGTTGCACTATCCTGCCATGTAGCTAGCTCTCTGTAGTTGGACATTTTAGTCTCGTCTCCCATATAGCTAGCTCTCTGTACATGGATATGTGGACTGATCTGCAAAGTAGCTAACTCTTTGTATATGGACATTTTGTACTCGTCTGCCATGTAGCTAGTTCTCAGTATATGGATATGTTGGCCTCATCTGCCTTGTAGCTAGAATTCTGTATATGGAAATGTTGCACTACCCTGCCATGTAGCTAGCTCTCTGTACATGGATATGTTGGGCTGAACTCTAATGTAGGTAGCTCTCTGTATATGAACATACTGGACTTGTCTGCCATGTAGCTAGCTCTCTATGTATGGAGATTTTGGACTCATCTGCCATGTAGCTTGAACTCAGTATATGGAAATGATGCACTACTCTGTCATATAACTAGCTCTCTGTATATGGAGATTTTGGCCTCGTTTGACATGTAGCTAGCAGTCTGTGCATGGATATTTTGAACTGATCTGACATGTAGGTCGCTCTGTATATGGACATGTTGGACAAATCTGACATGCAGCTAGAATTCTGTATATGGGAAAGTTGGACTGCCCTGCCATGTAGCTCAATCTCTGTATATGGACATTTTGGACACGTCTGCCATGTAGCTTTCTCTCTGTACATGGATATGTTGGACTGATCTGCCCAGTAGGTAGCTCTCTGTATATGAACGTATTGGACTTGTCTGCTTTGTAGCTAGCTATCAGTATACGGACATGTTGTAATTATCTGCCATGTAGCTTGTACCCTGTATATGGACATTTTGGCCTACTCTGCCACGTAGCTAGCTTCCATTATATGGACACGCTGGACACATCTGCCATGTAGCTAAAACTCTGTATATACAAATGTTGCAATACCCTGCCATGCAGCTAGCTCTCTGTATATGAACATATTGGACTTGTGTGCCATGTAGCTAGCTCTCAGTATATGGACACGTTGGACATATCTGCCATGTAACTAGCATTCTTTACATGGACATATTGGACTACTTTATCATTTAGCTAACTGTCAAAATATGAAAACTTTGGACTTATGTGCCATGTAGTTTGAACTCTGTATATGGAAATGATGCAGTACTCTGTCATGTAGCATGCTCTCTGTATATGGACATCTCAGCATATGGGCACGTTGGATTCATCATCTTTGAAGCTACAAGTCTGTATATGGAAATGTTACCCTACCGTGCCATGTAGCTAGCTCTCCGTATATGAAGATGTTGGACTCATTAGCCAGGTAGCTAGTACTCTTCATATGGACATGTTGGACTACTCTGCCATGTAGCTCGCTCTCAGTATATGAACACTTTGGACTCATCTGTCATGTGGCTTGAACGCTGTATATGGAAACTATGCACTACTCTGTCACGTAGTTAGCTCTCTGTATATGGACATTTTGGACTCGTCTGACATGTAACTAGCTCTTTGTGTAGGATTATTTTGGACTGATCTGTTATGAAGGTAGCTCTCAGTATATGGACACGGTGGACACATCTTCCTTGCAGATAGATCTCTGTATATGGAAATGTTGCACTCCTCTGCCATGTAGCAAGTTCTCTTTATATGGACATTTTGGACTTGACTGCCATTGAGCTATCTCTCAGTATTTGGAAATGTTGGACTCATCTGCCATGTAGCTAGTACCCTGAATATGGACATGTTGGACTGATCTGCAATTTAGGTGACTCTAACTATCCGGACACCGTGAACACATCTGCCATGTAGCGAGAACTCTGTATATGGAAATGTTGCATTGCCCTGCCATGTAGATACCTCTCTGTATATGGATATTTTGGACTCGTCTGCGATGTAGATAGCTCTCTGTACATGGATATGTTGGACTGATCTGCCAAGTAGGTAGCTCTCTCTGTATGAACATATTGGACTTGTCTGCCATGTAGCTAGCTCTCATTATATTGACATGTTGGACTCATTACCCAGGTAGCTAATACTCTGTATATGGACATGTAGGACTACACTGCCATGTAGATAGCTCTCAGTATATGGACATATTGGACACATCTGCCATATAGCTAGAACTCTGTACATGGAAATGTTGCACTACCCTGCCATGTAGCTAAATAGCTGTATATGAACATATTGGACTTGTCGGCCATGTAGCTACCTCTCAGTATATGTACACGGAAACATCTGCATGTAGCTAGTACTCTTTATATGGACATGTTGGACTACTCTGCCATGTAGCTACCTCTCAGTATATGAACACTTTGGACTCATCTGCCATGTAGCATAATCTCTGTATATGGAAATGATGCACTACTCTGCCATTTAACTAGCTCTCTGTATATACACAAATTGGACACATCTGTCTTGTAGCTAGAACTCTGTATATGGAAATGTTACATTACCCTGCCATGTAGCTAGCTCTCTGTATACAAACAAGTTGGACTCATCTGCCTTGTAGCCAGAACTCTGTATATGAAAATGTTGCCCTGCCCTGCAAGGTAGGTATCTCTCTTCTCTGCATATGGACTTTTTTTTTTTACTTGTCTACCATGTAGCTACCTCTCAGTATATGGATATTTTGGGCTCATCTGCCACGTAGCTAGTACCCTTTATATGTACATGTTGGACTACTCTGCCATGTAGCTAGCTCTCAGTATATGGACACATTGGATACATCTGTCATGTAGGTAGCACTCTGTATATGAAAATGGTGCACTACCCTGACATGTAGCTAGCTCTCTGTATATTGTCAGTTTGGAATTTTTTTTCATGTAGCTTAAACTCTTTATATGGAAAAGATGCACTACTCTGACATGAAGCTATCTCTCTGTATAGGGACATTTTGGAATCGTCTGACACATAGCTAGCTCTCTGTGCATGGATATTTTGGACTGATCCACCATGTAGGTAGCTCTCAGTATATGGACACATTGGACACATCTGCCATGTAGCTAGAACTCTGTATATGGAAATGTTGCACTACCTTATCATATACTCTGTATATGAACATATTGGACTTGTCTGCCATGTAGCTAGCTCTCATGATATGGACATGTAGGACTCATTAGCCAGGAATCTAGTACTCTTCATATGGACATGTTGGACTATTCTGCCATGTAGCTTGCTGTCAGTATATGAACGAGTTGGACACACCTACCATGTTCCTAGAACTCTGTATCTGGAAATGTTGAAATTCTCTGCCATGTAGCTACCTCTCTGAATATAGACAAGTTGGACTCATCTGCCTTGAATCTAGAACTCTGTATATGAAAATGTTGCACTACTCTGCCATGTAGCTAGTACCATTTATATGGACATGTAGGTCTACTGTGCCATGTGGCTAGCTCTCAGTGTATGGACACATTGGATACATCTGCCATGTAGATAGCTCTCTGTATATGAAAATGTTGCACTGCCCTGACATGTAGCTAGCTCTCTGTATATTGACATTTTAGACTCTTCTTCCATGTAGCTTAAACTCTGTATATGAAAATGATGCACTACTCTGACATGAAGCTATCTCTTTGTATAGGGATATTTTGGAATCGTCTGACATGTAGCTAGCTCTCTGTGCATAGATATTTTGGACTGATCCGCCGTGTAGGTAGCTCTCAGTATATGGACATATTGGACACATCTGCCATGTAGCTAGAACTCTGTATATGGAAATGTTGCACTACACTGTCATATATTCTGTATATGAACATATTGGACTTTTCTGCCATGTAGCTTTCTCTCATGATATGGACATGTAGGACTCATTAGCCAGGTAGCTAGTACTCTTCTATGGACGTGTTGGACCAATCTGCCATGTTGCTTGCTGTCAGTATATGAACAAGTTGGACACACCTACCATGTAGCTAGAACTCTGTATATGGAAATGTTGAAGTACTCTGCCATGTAGCTACCTCTCTGAATGTAGACAAGTTGGACTCATCTGCCTTGTATCTAGAACACTGTATATGGAAATGTTGCACTACTCTGCCATGTAGCTCGCACTCTGTATATGGATATTTTTGACTAGTCTGTCATGTAGCTAGCTTTCTGTACATGGATATGTTGGACTGATCTGTGAAGCAGATAGCTCTCTATATATGAACACATTGGACTTGTCTGCCATGTACTAACTCTTAGTATAAGGACGTGTTGGATACATCTGCCACATTGCTCTCAGTATATGAGCATTTGGGCTCATCTGCCATGTAGCTTCAACTCAGTATATGAAAATGATGCACTACCCTGCCATGTAGCTAGCTCTCTGTATATGGATATTTTGGACTCGTCTGACATGTAGCTTGCTCTCTGTGCATGGATATTTTGGACTGTTCTGCCATGTAGGTAGCTCTCAGTATATAGACAAGTAGGATTTATCTGCCTTGTGGCTAGTACCCTGTATATGGAAATGTTGCACTACCTTGCCATATAATTAGCTCTCTGTATATAGACAAGTTGGACTCTTCAGCCTTGTAGCTAGAACTCTGTATATAGAAATATTACAGTACCATGCCATGTACCTAACTCCCAGTATATAGACAAGTTGGACACATCTGCCTTGTAGCTAGAACACTGTATACGGAAAGGTTTCATTATCCTGCCATGTAGCTGGCTCTCTGTATGGACATGTTGGTCTTGTCTGCCATGTAGCTAGCTCTCAATATATACACTAGCTGGACTGATCAGCCATGTAGCTTGCTTTTTTACATGGAAATGTTGCAAAACTATGCCATGTAGCTAGCTCTCTGTATATAGACAAGTTGGACCCATCTGCCTTGTAGCTAGAACTCGGTATATGGAAATGTTGCACTATGCTGCCATGTAGCTAGCTCTCTTTATCTGGACATTTTGCACTTGTCTGCTATGTAGCTAGCTCTCAGTATATGGACATGTTGGACTCATCTGCCATGTAGCTAGAACTCTGTATATGGAAATGTTGCACTACCCTGCTATGTAGCTAGCTCTTTGTATATTTAAGTTTTGGACTCCTGTGCCATGTAATTAGATCTCTGTACATGGATATGTTGGACTGATCTGCGAAATAGGTAGCTCTCTGTATCTGAACATATTGGACTTCTCTGCCATATAGTTAGAACTCTGTATATGGACATTTTGGACTATTCTGCCATGTAGTTAGCTCTCAGTATATGAACACATTGGACTCATCTGACATGTAGCTTCAACTCTGTATATGGAAATGATGCACTACTCTGGCATGTAGCTAGCTCTCTGTTTATGGACATTTTGGACTCGTCTGACATATAGCAAGCTCTCTGTGTAAGGCTATTTCGAAACGATCTGCCACATAAGTAGTTCTCAGTATTCACACAGGTTGGACAAATCTGCTATGTAGCTAGAACCCTGTATATGGAAATGTTGCACTAACCTGCCATGTAGCTAGCTATCTGTATATGGACACTTTGGACTAGTCTGCCATGAAGCTAGCTCTCTGTACATGGATATGTTGGACTGATTTAACAAGTAGGTAGCTCTATGTATATGAACATATTGGACTTGTCTGCCATGTAGCTAACTCTCAATATATGGACATGTTGGAATCATCTGCCATGTAGTTAGTACCCTGTATATGGACATATTGGACTAGTCTGCCATGAAGCTTGTTCTCAGTATATGGACACGTTGGACACATCTGCCATGGAGCTAGAACATTGTATATGAAAATATTGCACTACCTTGCCATGTAGGTAACTCTCTTTATATGAACATATTGAATTTGTCTGTGATGTAGCTTACTCTCAGTGTATGGACACTTTGGACACATCTGCCATGTAGCTAGTACACTTTATATGGACATGTTGGACTACTCTGCCATGTAGCTAGCTCTCAGTATATGAACACTTTGG
>NW_006409014.1:133629-135309 GCF_000296735.1 Chrysochloris asiatica | reverse complement strand
GCCATGTAGGTAGCTTTCAGTATATGGACACTTTGGACTCATCTGCCACGTAGCTAGAACTCTGTATATGGTAATGATGCACTACTCTCTGTATATGAACATATTGGACTTGTCTGCCATGTAGCTAACTCTCAGTATATGGACATGTTAGATTCTTCTGCCATGTAGCTACTACCATGTATATGCACATGTTGGACTACTCTGCCATGTAGCTAGCTCTCAGTATATGAACACTTTGGACTCATCGATCATGTAGCTTGAACTCTGTATGTGGAAATGATGCACTACTCTGCCATGCTGCTAGCTCTCTGTATATGGTCATTTTGGACTCATCTGCCATGTAGCTAGTACCCTGTACATAGTAATGCTGTAGTACTCTGCCATGTAGCTAGTTCTCAGTATATGGACAAGTTCGACTCATCTGACTGGTAATTAGAGCTCTTTATATGGAAATGTTGCACTACCCTGCCATGTAGCTAGCTCCTGTATATATACAAGTTGGACTCATCTGCCTTGTAGCTAGAACTCTGTGTATGGAAATGTGGCACTACTCTGCCATGTAGCTAGGTCTCTGTACATAGACAAGTTGGACTCATCTGACTTGTAGCTAGAATTATGTATATTGAAATGTTGCACTACCAAGCTATGTAGCTAGCTCTCAGTATATGGACATGTTGTACTCATTTACCATGTAGCTAGTACCCTGTATATGAATATATTGGGCTTGTCTACCATTTATTTAGCTCTTAGTATATGGACACATTGGACACATCTGCCATGTAGCTTGAACTCTATATATGGAAATGTTGAACTATGCTGCCATGTAGAGAACTCTCTGTATATGGACATTTTAGACTTGTTTACCATGTAGCTAACTCTCTGTACATGGATTTGTTGGATTGATCTGCCAAGTAGGTCGCTCTCTGTATATGAACATATTGAACTTGTCTGTCATGTAGCAAGCTCTCAGTATATGAACATGTTGGACTCATCAGCCAGGTAGGGTAGTGCAACATTTCCATATAAAGAGTTCTAACTACAAGGCATATGAGTCCAACTTGTCTATATACAGAGAGCTAGCTACATGACAGATTACTTCAACTAGCTAAATAACAGATGAGTCCAACATGCCATCTAGTGAGAAAAATCCAATATGTTTATATACAGAGAGCTATGTAATTGGCAGATCAGTCCAACATATCCATGTACAAAGAGCTAGGTACATGGCATACGAGTCCAAAATGTCCATATACAGAGAGATAGCTACATGGCAGGGTAGTGCAACATTTCCATATACAGTGTTCTAGCTACAAGGAAGATGTGTCCAACGTGTCCATATACTGAGAGCTTTCTACATGGCAAGTCAGTTCAAAATATCAATACACAGAGAGCTAGCTACATGGCTGACAACTCAAAAATGTCCATATACAGAGAGCTAGCTACATGGGAATGTAGTGCATCATATCCATATACAGAGTTCAAGCTACATGGCAGATGAGTACAAAGTGTTCATATACGGAGAGCTAGCTTCATGGCACAGTAGTCCAAAATGTCCATATAAAGAGTACTAGATACCTGTCTAATGAGTCCAACATGTCCATATACTGAGCGCTAGCTACATGGTAGTCTAGTACAATATGCTCATATACAGAGAGCTACCTACATGGCAGATCAGTCCAA
>NW_006409014.1:97885-98381 GCF_000296735.1 Chrysochloris asiatica | reverse complement strand
CTAGCTACAAGGCAGATGTATCAAACATGTTCATACAGAGAGAGCTGGGTACATGGCTGATGAGTCCAACATATCCATATACTGAGAGTTAGCTATATGGCGGATGAGTCCAACATGTGTATATATAGAGGACTAGCTACGAGGCAGATGAGGCCAACATGTTCATACAGAGAGAGCTGGCTACATGACTGATGAGTCCAACATGCCCAAATACAGATAGCTAGCTACATGACAGTGTAGTGCTACATGTCCATATACAGAGTATAAAAACAGCGGTGTGAGAGAGGCCGGAGCCAGCGCCGGCTTTAGGCCTAGCCTCATCTTTTCCTGGTCCATGTGCTACTGGCTCTCCAGGCCGCTCAGGGCAAGCCTTTGGGTCTGGCTTCTTCTGAATCAGGCAATGGGCCCGGTGGTGTTGGTGGTGGTGATGGTGTTGGTGGGGCGGGGCGTGCTTAAAAGAAGCCCGGTGCAGACGCTAGGATAGGTAGCCAGCCAG
>NW_006409014.1:94341-95813 GCF_000296735.1 Chrysochloris asiatica | reverse complement strand
CTGGCCTCAACTTTCCCAGGCCACATGCTGCTGACTCTCCAGGCCAGTCAGGGCACATCTTGGCCCTTTGCTGTTGGCTTCTTCCAAACCAGGCAATGGGCCTGGTGGTGGTGGTGGTTTTCGGGGTGGAGGGGGTGCTTAAAAGAAGCCCTGTACAGATGCTAAGACAGGTAGCCAGCCAGCTGGTGCTTTAGGCATGCTTGTACCTACAAACAGTGAGTCGGCAGAGGCATGGATGTTGGAGATGTCTGCAGGCGTCCCCCTTACATGCCCCCCGACCTCCCACCTCCCTCTTCTTCCACAGCACCAGCTTTCTGGTCCTGAGGCCCACTCCCGTTTGCTGGAGGTGGCAGCCCTGTGGCATGGAATTGAGAAGTGAATTCAAAGGGTGGGCGGGTGGTGTCTATCAGCACTGGAAAGGCTGGTACCTGACCAGTTATTTGTGGGGGCTCAGAGTCTTCTGTGCCCCGGGGAACAGAATCCTAGGAGCCAAGACGTTGGGTGGGCCCAGCCAGCTTTGGGGACCTGGGCAAAGGGGCTGCTCCCTGTGGGTGTGTCAACCTTGCTTCCTGGCCGGCCTGCTTTGCCTTTTCGGGGCTGCCCATTCAGCCAGCCCTGCTGGGTCCTAGGCCTGGAATCCCAGGTGTGCACTTGGGGTTCGGGGACCTGCTGGTCAGTGCAACCACTCCTCCCCGGCCCACCCAGAAGACCTCTTAGGGAGCCGAGAGGCCAACTGTAGTGTCTAAGGCCATAGCATCCTGAATCTTCTGATCTCTGAAGCTAAGCAGGGTCAGGCCTGGTTAGTAGTCGGATGGGAGACTGCTTGGGAATATGGAGCATTGTAGGCTTTTTCTTTTGCGCATGCACATGGCTCAGATGCTGCAAAACAACGGTGAGAGAGAGGGTGGAGCCAGTGCCGTCTTTAGGCCTAGCCTCAGCCATTCCCGGTCCTCTCGCTGTGGGCTCTCCAGGCTGCTCAGGACATGTCTTGGCCCTTTGGGGTTCCCTTCTTCTGAACCAGGCAATGGGCCTGGTGGTTGTGCTGGTGGTGTTGGGGGGCGGGGGGTGCTTAAAAGAAGCCCTGTGTTCTGGGATACAGAGATCGAGCCTTGGTTGGAATGTGCAAAAGTGGGGAATAATATTAAGATGCTTAGCTGTCTTTTGAATCTTGGTTTTCCTTGCATTATATTATAAAATAGACACTGGAGGGGGAGAGGAAGGAATAGCGAAAAGTGTCACCATAGAAAGCTTGAAAGTCCATCTTCTGCCTATAACTGATTGGAATACCTAAAATGGGGCTACAACGTGCCCAGTGCAGGAGGCTACCTGCGGAGCCTCTGCAATACATAAGACTATAGGTGGAAGCCTGAACTACATCCAGATCTCAAGAGATGGGAAATTCCCACTTGAAATGACAAGCAGACCAACCTGGAGTGCCTAGAAGAACAGAAGATACTTCTTGAAAGAAAGAC
>NW_006409014.1:90171-91878 GCF_000296735.1 Chrysochloris asiatica | reverse complement strand
CCCTACCCGCCCACTCCCTCTTCCTCCACAGCACCAGGCTTTTTGCCTGTGGCCTGCTCCCTGTTCCTGTAGATGGCAGCCCTTGTCATGGAGTTGAGAAGTGAATTCAGAGGCAGGAGGGTGGTGTCTATCAGCACTGGACAGGCTGCTATCTGACCAGTTATTTGTGGGGGCTCTGAGTCTTCTAGGGCCTGGGGAGCAGAGTCCCGAGAGCCAAGATGGGGGGTGGCCCCAGCCAGCTTCCGGGACCTGAGCAAAGGGCCGGCTTCCTGTGGGTGTGTCCGCCTTGCCACCTGGCTGGCCTTCTTTGCCTTTCGGGGCTCCCCATTCAGCCAGCACCTCTGGGCCCTAGGCTTGGAAACCCAGGTTTGCACTGGGAGTCGGTAGCCTGCTGCTCCCTCTCCCTTTCCACTAAAACACTCTTCCCCGGCCAGCCCCGAAGGCCTCTTAGGGAGCCAAGAAGCCCATTGTAGCGTCTAACGCCTTAGCAACCATAATGTTCCCGGTCCCTTTTGATCTCTGAAGCTTTACAGGCTGGTCCCTGACCAATTATTTGTGGGGGCTCAGAGAATTCTGGGCTCCCAGGAGCAGAATCTTGGGAGCCAAGATGTTGGGTGGACCCAGCCAGCTTTTGGGACCTAGGCAAAGGGGCGGTTCCCTGTGGGTGTGTCAGCCTTGCCACCTGGCAAGCCTGCTTTGCCTTTTGGGGCTCTACATTCAGTCAGCCCCACTGGGCCATAGGCCTGGAAGCCCAGGTGTGCACTTGTGGTCATGTGTCTGTTGGTCCACTCAAACACTCCTCCCCAGCTCGCCCAGAAGGCCTCTTAGGGAGCCAAGAGGCTGACTGTAGGGTCTAAGGCCATAGCAACCTGAATGTGCCTGGTCTCTTCTGATCTCTGAAGCTAAGCAGGGTCGGACCTGATTAGTACTCCGATGGGAGACCTACTGGGAATAGCGTGGGCTGTGGCTTTTTCTTTAGCGCATGCGCACGGCTCATCTGCTGCTGTCCCTCTCTCTCTTGCCCGGGATGTGCTGCCCCCTCCCGTAGATTTACATAGGGACCCCAGTAACACAACAGTGAGAGAGGGCAGAGCCAGTGCTGGCTTTAGGCCTACCCTCAGCCCTCCCAGCGCCATGAGCTTCTGGCTCTCCAGGACTCTCAGGGCACTTCTTGGCCCTTTGGGGCTGGTTTCTTCTGATCCAGGCAATGGGCCCGGTGGTTGTGGTGCTGGTAGTTTTGGGGGGAAAGGGGGGTGCTTAAAAGAAGCTCTGTGCAGATGGTAGGACAGGTAGCCAGCCTGCGGGAAGCTGCTTTAAGCATGCTTGTACCTACAAACAGCGAACCGGCAGAGGCCTGGATGTGGGAGATGTCCACAGGGGTCCCCCAGGAGCTCACGCTTACATGCACCCCGAACCCCCCCCCTCTTCCTCCACAGCACCAGCCTTCTGGGCCTGAGGCCCGCTCCCATTGGCTGGAGGTGGCAGCCACTTGGCATAGAGTTGAGAAGTGAATTCTGAGGGTGGGAGGGTGGTGTCTGGCAGCACTGGACAGACTCGTTCCTGACCAGTTGTTTGTGGGGTCTCAGAGCCTTCTGTGCCCTGGGGACCAGATTCCTAGGAGCCAAGATGTTGGGTGGGCCAAGCCAGGTTTCGGGACCTGGGCAAAGGGGTGTCTCCCTATGGGAGTGTCAGCCTTGTCACCTGGCC
>NW_006409014.1:88156-88680 GCF_000296735.1 Chrysochloris asiatica | reverse complement strand
TCTTTTGCGCATGTGTATGGTTCAGCTGCTGCCCTCCCTCTCTCTCTCTTGCCTGGGAGGAGCTGCCCCCTCCCAGAGATTTACATAGGGACCCCCAAAAAACAGTGGTGAGAGAGAGGGCGGAGCCAGTGCCGGCTTTAGGCCTAGCCTCAGCCCTCCCTAGGCTGGGAGCTGCTGGCTCTCCAGGCCACTCAAGGAAAGTCTTGGCCCTTTGGGTCTGGTTTCTTCTGAACCAAGCAATGGGTCAGGTGGTGGTGGTCATGGTAGTATTTGGGGGTGGAGGGGGGGGTGGGGGGAGTTGCAGATGCTAGGCCCTGTGCAGATACTAGGCCAGGTAGACAGCCAGCGGGTAGCTGGTTTAGGGATGCTTGCACCTACAAACAGCCTTTTCCCACAGGAAATATCTGCCGTGTAGTTACCTCTCTGTATAGGGACATGTTGTACTTACCTGCCATGTACATTGCTCTCTGTATATGGACATGTTGGATTTCTCTGCCATGTATGTTGCTTAATGCATAAGGACA
>NW_006409014.1:65758-68108 GCF_000296735.1 Chrysochloris asiatica | reverse complement strand
GTTATGTGCCGTGGAGTTGGAACCGACTCATAGCGACCCTGTACAGGGTTTCTGAGGCTGTAAATTTTTACGGGAGCAGAAAGTCTCATCATTCTCCTGTGGAACATCTGGTATTTTAGAACTGCTGACCGTGAGATTAACAGCCTGATTCATAACCACTACGCTACCAGAGCTCCTTGGGTAGAGGTCACCATTACTGCTAAATGACCTAAAATGCACAAGACAAAATGCTCTCATCAGGAAGGATGATCTGGCCCCTCAGTTCAGTGGTTTGAAGTTGAGCAACCACAGTGTCCTGGCAGGAGAGGCCATTGAAGGAATTGTTCAAGCAGGAGTAACAGCAGAGAACTGAGCCAGAACTTGGGGATTCTCTCAGGGAGAGAGACTCCTGCCTGGTGGTCTGATCCCAAGTTGGAAGCAACAAGGCACAGTAGAGGGTCTGATCAGGGGTGACTGGTTAGCTGCTCTCCAGTGGGCACTGCCTGGCCATAGTGACTCATATATTACAGGGTAGAATGCTGCCAGAGGGCTTGCTTGGCAGAAATCTTTACAGAAGCAGTCTGGCAGGGTTTTCCTTCACAATAGTCAATGAGTGGATTCGAACCTCCAACCTTTAGGTTGGTCATTGAGCACAAAGTAGTCGGGGTCACCTAAGATCAATCCAGTCAGTTCTGGTAAAAACAAGCACAGGCCTCAGATGATCATTGGGGACACTGAGGCAAAGCTCTTTGGCCTCATTGTTTCCTCTTGCCACCCCCCAGGGGACTTAAAGTCCTACTTTCCTATACATATCAAAGGAATAAGGCGCTCTGGTAGTGTAATGGTTAACCTCAAGGTCAGCAGTTTGAAGCTATCAGCTGTTCCACATGAGAAAGAGAAGGCTTTCTGCTCCCATAAAGATTTACAGTCTCAAAAACCCTATACAGGGTTGTAGTGAGTCAGAACCAACTCCACAGCACATAACCACTACCAACCACCATCAAAGGTGGGCTTGGGTGAGAGGCAAAACTGGTTAATAATGACTTATTTCAGTACACTTGGATTTGGTGGGAACATCACGTTTCAATATGTTTTACATGGGGTAGCGGTTCCGTTCCAATTCAAATACGTTTCCATGAAGTTCGGTTTCAGTTGACCAATTTCAAAGGGAAGCAAAACTCTCCCCTCAAGAGCATGCAGAGCAAGGCAACACCATGCTCAGGACTTCAAAAGGCAAAAGCTCAGCTTTTTAATTTTAAGCTCAGCTTAAAATGTATCTCTCTATACACTTTTTCTGCTAAAGATTTTTTTCTGGAGATTTCCCTACAAATCAGGGCTGAATGCCAAGTTCCAAAGAAGGAGTGTTCTGGAAAACTATAAATAAGGCCAAGTTGGAGGTACGCTTCAGCTTTTTACAAAAATTGTTACACTGGATATTTATAAGATGTTTGTCAGTGCCCCAAGAGGACTTGTGGGATTCTGCTCTGTAACTCTGGAATTGTTTGTAACTAGAGTTGATAGATAAAAGAATGCCCATAAGCACCAGAAATATCACAAACCTTCATTGGCTCATTCTGTACACTTGCAGGGACAGACATAAGTTGCGATTTTCTCTGTTAGTGTAATCGGGAGTACACAGTAATGAAGTCTCAAATGCCCTTGGGTTTCAGGTACACGAAAGAGAGGGTCTGTGAATTCCTGTGAATACTCTCGAGAAATGGTTGTTATTTATTATTAATAGAATCACTCAGAAAAAAAGGGAGAGAGAGATTGACTGGGATTCTGAAAGTGTGGGACTTTGCATTTTTACGTTCTTCCTGTAATTTATAAAAACAAGACTGGGCGATGAAAAGTTTCTGAAGTAGGAGACACACTGTTCAAAGCCCTAAAACAAGGAGAATCTGCTATTCCACAGACCTGCGAGTTTTGTAGTCCCCATCTGTTTCACTTTCTTTCGCAAATGAGACTACATTTCCCAGAATGCCGCATTGCTGGAGCTCCCACAGTATTGGTCAGAACAACGCAAAAGGGATTATGGGTCCTCCAGCGAAAGGTAGAGTTTTTTACCGTGAGTGGCCCGTGGCTTGAAGATCCTCCATTTCCACAATCAGATTGCATTCTCCAGCTTTAACTTCTAGCTAAGTGGCAGTGTCACGACCTTATAGTAGCTTTGCCTCTTATGCCCAGATTTCGGGGTCCCCAAAGACCACACAAGGAGCTGACACCGATGTAAATACATAAGGGTTGTTTATTCAAGCTTGAGTCAGGTCTCTAACCGTATCCGACTCAGCGGATTAGGGAAAGAGCCCTGAACTCTTTGTCTGTAGGGTTTTTATAGAGTTTTCAAACAGCTCAGGTTTCTCAGCTTTAC
>NW_006409014.1:62973-65389 GCF_000296735.1 Chrysochloris asiatica | reverse complement strand
CCTGCCATGTAGCTAGCTCTCTGTATATGGACATTTTGGACTCATCTGCCATGTATCTAGCTCTCTGTACATGGATATGTTGGACTGATCTGCCAAGTAGTTAACTCTCTGTATATGAACATATTGGATTTGTCTGCCATGTAGCTAGCTTTCATTATATGAACCCTTTGGACTGATTTGCCATGTAGCTAGATCTCTGTATATGGACATTTTGGGCTAATCTGCCTTGCTCCTAGAACTCTGTATATGGAAATGTTTCACTAACCTGCCACTTAGCTAGGTCTCTGTATATGGACATGTTGGACTCATCTGCCATGTAGCTAGTATCCTGTATATGGACATGTTGGATTATTCTGCCATGTAGCTTGCACTCAATATATGGGCACATTGGACACATCTGTAATGTAGCTAGAAATCTGTATATGGAAATGTTGCACTACCATAGCATGTAGATAGCACTCTGTAAATGAACATATTGGACTTGTCTGCCATATAACTAGCTTTCGGTGTATGGACATGTTGGACTCATCTGACATGTAACTAGTACCCTGTATATGGACAAGTTGGATTACACTGCCATGAAGTTAGCTCGATGTATATACACAAGTTGGACTCATCTGCCTTGTAGCTAAAACTCTATATATGCCAATGTTGCACTACCTGAAATGTAGCTAGCTCTCTGTACATACACAAGTTGGACTTATCTGAGTTGTATCTAGAATGCTGTATGTAGAAATGTTGCACTGCCCTGCCATGTAGCTAACTCTCTGTATATGGAAATTTTGGACTCTTCTACCAAATAGCTAGCTATCTGTACATGGATATATTGGACTGATCTGCCATGTAGCGAAAACTCTGTATATGGAAATGTTGCACTACTCTGCCATGTAGCTAGCTCTCAGAATATGGTCACCTTGGACACATCTGCCTTGTAGCTAGAACTCTGTATATGGAAATGTTGGACTCGTCTGCCATGTAGCTAGTACCCTGTATATGGACATGTTCGAGTACTCTGCAATGTAGCTAGCTGTCAGTATATGGACATGTTGGACTCATTATCCAGGGAGCTGGTACCCTTTATATGGACATGTTGGACTACTCTGCCATGTCGCCAGCTCTCAGTATATGAACACTTTGGGCTCATCTGCCATCTGGCTAGCTCTCTGTATATGGTCATTTTGGGCTCATCTGCATTGTAGCTAGAACTCTATATATGGAAATGTTGCACTACCTGCCATGTAGCTAGCTGTCTGTATATGGACATTTTGGATTCTTCTGACATGTAGCTAGCTCTCTGTACATAGATATGTTGGACTAATCTGCCAATTATGTATCTCTCTGTATATGGACATATTGGACTTGTCTACCATCTAGTTAGCTCAAAGTATATGGATATTTCGGACTCGTCTGACTTGTAGATAGCTCTCTGTGCATGGATATTTTGGACTGATCTTCCATGTAGGTAGCTGTACATGAATATGTTGGAATAATCTGCCAAGTGTGTAGCTCTCTGAATATGGACATATTGGACTTGTCTGTCATCTAGTTAGCTCTCAGTATATGGATATTTTGGACTCGTCTGACTTGTAGATAGCTCTCTGTGCATGAATATTTTGAACTGAACTGCCATGTAGGTAGCTCTCAGAATATGGACACGTTGGAAAGATCTGCCATGTAGCTAGAACTCTGCATAATGTACAGAGAGCTAGATACATGGCAGAATAGTACAACATTTCCATATAGAGAAATGTTGCACTATTCTGCCATATAACTAGCTCTCTGTACATTTTTTATTCGTTTGCCATGTAGCTAGCTCTCTGTGCATTTTTGGAATGATCTGCCATGTAGTTTGGATTGCAATGATTTTGGATTGCATATTTTGGAATGATCTGCCATGTAGTTTGCTCTCATTATATGGATACGTTGGACACATCTGCCATGAAGCTACTACCCTGTATATGGACATGATGAACTACTCTGCCATGGAGCAAGCTCTCATATATGAACACTTTGGACTTATCTGCCATTTAGCTTGAACTCTCTATATGGAAATATTACACTATTCTTCCATGCAGCTAGCTCTCTCTATATGGACATTTTGGACTCATCTGACATGTGGCTATCTCTCAGTATATGGACATTGTGGACTCATATGACATGTAGCTAGCTCTCTGTGCATGGATATTTTGGACTGATCTGTCAAGTATGTGGCTCTCTGTATATGAACATATTGGACTTTTCTGCCATGTAGGTAGCTCTCAGTATATGGACACGTTGGAAAGATCTGCCATGTAGCTAGAACTCTATATGTAAATGTTGCACTACTCTGCCCTGTAGCTAGCTTTCTGTATGTAGACATTTTGGACTCGTCTGCCATGTAGATTGCTCCATGTATATGTATATGATGGACTGATGT
>NW_006409014.1:58582-62768 GCF_000296735.1 Chrysochloris asiatica | reverse complement strand
TGTAGCTACAACTCTGTATATGGAAATGTTACACTACCCTGCCATATAGCTAGCTCTCTGTATATGAACATTTTGGATTCTTCTGACATGTAGCCAGCTCTCAGAACATGGATAAGTTGGACTGATCTGCCAAGTAGGTAGCTCTCTGTATATGAACATATTGAACCTGTCTGCTATGTAGCTAGCTCTCAATGTATGGACATGTTGGACTCATTTGCCATGTAGCTAGTACCCTGTATATGGACATGTTGGATTACACTGCCATATAGTTAGCTCTCTGTATATAGACAAGTTGGATTCGTCTGCCTTGTAGCTAAACCTCTGCATATGGAAATGTTGCACTACCCTGCCATGGAGCTAGCTCTGAGTATATGGACACGTTGGACACATCTATCATGTAGCTATAACTCTATACATGGAAATGTTGCACTACCCTGTCATCAAGCTAGCTCTCTGTATATGGACATTTTGGATTTGTCTGCCATATAGCAAGCTCTCTGTACATGGATATATTGCACTGATCTGCCAAGTAGGTAGCTATCTGTATATGAACATATTGGACTTGTCTGCCATGTATGGACATGTAGGACTCATTAGCCAAGTAGCTAGTACCCTTTATATGGCATGCTGGACTCACTTTGGACTCATCTACCATGTAGCTTGAACTCTGTATATGGAAATTATGCACTACTCTGCCATGTAGCTAGCTCTCTGTATATGGACATTTTGGATTGCTCTGCCATGTAGCTAGCTCTCTGTTCGTGGATATTTTGCACTGATCTGCCATGTAGGTAGCTGTCAGAATATGCACATGTTGCATACATCTGCCATGTAGTTAGAAATCTGTATATGGAAATGTTGCACTACTCTGCCATGTAGCTAGCTCTCAGTATATGGACAAGTAGTACTCATCTGCCTTGCATCCTGAACACTCTATATGGAAATGTTGCACTACCTTGCCATGTACCTAGCTCCCTGTATATGGAAAATTTAGACTCATCTTCCTATTTGGAAATGTTGCACTCCAATATAGCTAATTCTGTATTTGGAAATGTTGCACTGCCATGTAGCTAGTTGTCTGTATTAGTTGATTTTGGACTTATCTGCCATGTAGCTAGCTCCCTGCACATGGCTATTTTGGACTGATCTGTCAAGTATGTGGCTCTCTGTATATGAACATATTGGACTTTTCTGCCATGTAGCTAGCTCTCAGTATGTGGACATGTTGGGCTCATTAGCCAGGTAGCTAGTACACTTTATATGTACTTGTTGGACTACTTTGCCATGTAGCTTGCTCTCAGTATAGGAACACTTTGGATTCATCTACCATGTAGCTTGAACTCTGTATATGGAAATTATGCACTACTCTGCCATGTAGCTAGCTCTCTGTATATGGACATTTTGGACTCCCCTGACATATAGCTAGCTCTCTGTTCATGGATATTTTGGACTGATCTGCCATGTATGTTACTCTCAGTATATGGACATGTAGGATACATCTGCCATGTAGCTCGAACTCTGTTTATGGAAATGTTGCACTACTCTGCATGTAGCTAGCTCTCTGTATATGGACAGTTTGGACTCGTCTGCCATGCAGCTAGCTCTCTGTATATGGATATGATGCACTGATCTGCTAAGGAGGTAGCTCTATGTATATGTTTATTTTGGACTCATCTGCCATGTAGCTAGCTCCCTGTACATTGTTTTTTTGGACTGATCTGCCAAGTAGGTAGCTCTCTGTATATGAACATATTGGACTTTTCTGCCATGTAGCTAGCTCTCAATATTTGGACAAGATGTACTCATCTGTTATGTAGCTAGGAACCTGTGTATGGATATGTTGGTATACTCGGCCATGTAGGTAGCTCTCAGTATTTGGACACATTGGACACATTTGCCATGTAGCTAGAACACTGTATATGGAAATATTTCACCATTCTGCCATGGAGCTAACTCTCTGTATATACACAATTTGGACTCATCTGCCTTGTAGCTAGAACTCTGCACATGGATATGATGGACTGATCTGCCAAGTATGTAGCTCTCTGTATATGAACATATTGAACTTGTCTACAATCTAGCTAGCTCTCAGTATATGGATATTTTGGACTCATCTGACTTGTAGATTGCTCTCTGTGCATGAATATTTTGGATTGATCTGCCAGGTAGGTAGCTCTCAGTATATGGACACGTTTGTAAGATCAGCCATGTAGCTAGAACTCTTTATATGGAAATGTTGCACTTTTCTGCCATGTAGCTAGCTATCTGTATATAGACATTTTGGACTCCTCTGCCATGTAGCTAGCTCTCTGTGCTTGGATATTTTTTTACTGATCTGCCATGTAGGTTACTCTCAGTATGTGGACACGTTAGACACATCTGCCATGAATCTACTACCCTGTATATGGACATGTTGGACTACTCTGCCATGTAGCAAGCTCTCAGTATATGAACACTTTGGACTCATCTGTCATTTAGCTTGAACACTCTATATGGAAATGTTACACTACACTTCCATGCAGCTAGCTTTCTCTATATGGACATTTTGGACTCATCAGCCATGTAGCTATTCTCTGTATATGAACATATTGGACTTGTCTGCCATGAAGCTAGAAATCTGTATATGGAACTGTTGCACTACTCTGCCATGTAGCTAGCTCTATGTATATGGACATTTTGGACTCGTCTACCATGTAGCTAGCTCTCTGTATATGGATATATTGGACTGATCTGCCAAGTAGATAACTCTCTGTGTATGAACATATTGGACTTTACTGCCATGTAGCTAGGCTCAGTATATAGACAAGTTGGACTCATCTGCCTTGTAGCTAAAACTCTGTATATTGAAATGTTGCACTCCTTTGCCATGTAGCTAGCAATCTGTATATGGACATATTGGACTTGTAAGCCATGTAGCTAGCTCTCAGGATATTGATGTGTTGGACTACTCTGCCATGTAGCTAGCTTTCAGTATATGGACATGTTGGACATATCTACCATGTAAGTAATAGTCTGTATATGGAAATGTTGCCCTACTCTGCCAAGTAGCTAGCTCTATGTATATAGACAAGATGGACTCATCTGCCTTGTAGCTAAAAATCTGTATTTGGAAATGTTGCACTACCCTTCCATGTAGCTAGCTCTTTGTATATAGACAAGTTGGACTTATCTGCCTTGTAGGTAGAACTCTGTTAATGGAAATGTTGCACTGCCATGCCATGTATCCAGCTCTCTGTATATAGACAAGTTAGACTCATCTACCTTGAAGCTAGAACTCTGTATATGTAAATGTTGCACTACACTGACATATAGATAGCTCTCTGTATATGGATATTTTGGACTTGTCTGCCATGCACCTTGATCTCTGTACATGGATATGTTGGATTGATCTGCCAAGTAGGTAGCTCTCTGTCTATTAACATATTGGACTTGTCTGCCATGATGCTGGCTCTCAGTATATGTATATGTTGGACTCATCTGCCATGTAGCTAGTACCCTGTATATGGACATGTTGGACTCATCTGCCATGTAGGTAGCTCTCAGTATATGGACACGTGTGAAACATCTGTGATGTAGCTAGGTCTCTGTGTATGGAAATGTTGCACGACTGTCCCATGTAGCTAGCTCTCTGTATATAGACAAGTTGGACTCATCTGCCTTGTAGCTAGAACTCTGTATATGGTAATGGTTTCACTACCCTGCCATGTAGCTAGCTCTTTGTAAATGGACATGTTGGACTGATCGTCCAAGTAGGTCGCTCTCTGTATATGAACATATTGGACTTGTCTACCATGTATTCAGCTCTCTGTATATGGACGTTTAGGATTCCTCTGCCAGGTACCTAGCTCTCTGGAAATAGATAAGATATGTTGGACGGATTTGTCAAGTTGGTAGCTCTCTGTATATGAACATATTAGACTTTTCTGCCATGTAGCTAACTCTCTCTATATAGACAAGTTCGACTCATCTGCCCTGTAGTTAGAACTCTGTATATGCAAATATTGAACTACTCTGACATGTTACTAGTCCTCTGTATATAGACAAGTTGGACTCATCTGACTTGTAGCTAGAACTCTGTATATGGAAATGTTGCACGAGCCTGTCTGGTATCTAGCTATCTGTACATGGACATTTTGGACTCATGTGCCTTATAGCTAGAACTCTGTATATGGAAATGTTGCACTAC
>NW_006409014.1:52298-58302 GCF_000296735.1 Chrysochloris asiatica | reverse complement strand
TCTATATGGAAATGTTGCACTACCCTGCCATGTAGCTAGCTCTGTGTATATGGACATTTTGGATTCTTCTGCCATGTAGCTAGTTCTCGGCACATAGATGTGTTGGACTGATCTGCCAAGTAGGTAGCTCACTGTACATGAACATATTGGACTAGACTGCCATGTAGCTAGCTCTTGGTATATGGGCATGTTGGACTCATCTCTCATGTAGCTAGTGCCCTGTATATGAACATGTTGGACTACTCTGATATGTAGCTAGCTCTCATTATATGGACATGTTGGACACATCTGCCATATAGCTAGAACTCTGCATATGGAAATGTTGCACTACCCTGTCATGTAGCTAGCTCTCTCTATATGAACATATTGGACTTGTCTGCCATGTAGCTAGCTCTCAGTATATGGATATTTTGGACTCATCTGTCATGTAACTTTAACACTGTGTATGGAAATAATGCACTGCTCTACCATGTAGCTAGCTCTCAGTATATGGACATGTTGGATTCATCTGCCATGTAGCTCATACCCTGTACATGGAAATGTTGCACTACCCTGTCATATACCTAACTCTCAGTATATGGACATTTTTGGACTCATCTGCCTTGTAGCTAGGACACTGTATATGAAAATGTTGCAATACACTGCCATGTAGCTAGCTCTCTATATATGCATATTTTGGACTTGTGTGCCATCTCTGTACATGGATATGTTGGACTTATCTTGCAAGTAGGTAGCTCTCTGTATATGAACATATTGGACGGGTTTGTCATGTAGCTAGCTCTCAGTATATAGACAATTTGAACTCATATGCCTTGTAGCTAGAACTCTCTATATGGAAATGTTGCACAACCCTGCCTTGTATTTAGCTCTCTTTATATCAACATATTTGACTTGGTTTCCATGTAGCTACCTCTCAGTATAAGGACATGTAGGACTCATCTGCCATGTAGCTTGTACCCTGTATATGGACAAGTGGGAATACTCTGCCATGTAGCCAGCTCTCTGTATATGGACACGTTGGAAACATCGACCATGTAGCTAGAACTCTGTATATGGATATGTTACATTACTCTTCCATGTAGGTAGCTCTTAGTATGTGGACATTTTGGAATCGTATGCCATGTAGCTAGCTCCCTAAACATGATTATTTTGGATTGATTTGTCCTGTAGGTAGCTCTTAGTATATGGACACGTTAGACACATCTGCCATGTAGCTAGAACTCTGTATATGGAAATTTGCACTTTTCTGTCATGTAGCTAGTTCTCTGTACATATTCAAGTTGGATTCATCTGCCTTTTAGCTGGAACTCTGTATATGTAAATGTTGCACTACCCTGTCATGTAGCTAGCTCTCTTTATATAGACAAGTTGGACTTGTCTGCCTTGTAGCTAACTCTCAGTATATGGACATGTTGGACTTATTTGCCATGTAGCTAGTACCCTGTATATGGACATTTTGGACTACTCTGCCGTGTAGCTAGTTCTCAGTATATGGACAAGTTGGACACATCTGCCATGTAGCTAGAATTCTGTATATGGAAATGTTGCACTACTCTGCCATGTAGCTAGATCTCTGTATATAGACAAGATGGACTCATCTGCCTTGCAGCTAGAACTCTGTATATGGAAATGTTGCACTACCCTGCCATGTAGCTAACCCTTGTATATGGACATTTTGGACTTGTCTGCCATGAAATAAGCTCTATGTACATAGATATGTTGAACTGATCTATCAAGCAAGTATCTCTCTGTATATGAACATATTGGACATGTCTGCCACATAGCTAGCTAGCTCTCAGCATATAGACAAGTTGGATTCATCTGCCTTGAAACAAAAACTCTGTATATGGAAATGTTGCACTACCCTGCCATGTAGCTAACTCTGTGTTTATGATCATATTGGATTTGTCTGCATATAGTTAGCTCTAAGTAAATGGACATGTTAGACTACTCTGCCATGTAGCTACCTCTCAGTATATGGCTATGATGGACACATCTGCCAGGTAGCTAGAACTCTACATATGGAAATGTTGCACTAGTCTGCCATGTAGCTAGCTTGCTGTATATGGACAAGTTGGACTCATCTGCCTTGCAGCTAGAACTCTGAATATGGAAATGTTGCACTTCTCTGCCAAGTAGTTAACTCTCTATATATAGACAAGTTGGACTCATCTGCTTGTAGTAAGCACTCTGTATATGGAACGGTTGCACTACTGTGCCATATAGTTAGCTCTCTGTATATGGACATTTTGGACTCGTCTACCATGTAGCTAGCTCTCTGTACATCGATATATTGGACTGATCTTCCAAGAAGGTAGGTCTTTGTATATGAACATAGTGGACTTGTCTGTCATATCGCTGGCTCTCAGTATTTAGATATGGTGGACTCATCTGTCTTATAGCTGGAACTCTGTGTATGGATATGTTGCACTACCCTGCCATGTTACTATCTCTCTGTATATGGACATTTTGGACTCGTCTACCATGTAGCTAGCTCTCTGTACATCGATATATTGGACTGATCTTCCAAGAAGGTAGGTCTTTGTATATGAACATAGTGGACTTGTCTGTCATATCGCTGGCTCTCAGTATTTAGATATGGTGGACTCATCTGTCTTATAGCTGGAACTCTGTGTATGGATATGTTGCACTACCCTGCCATGTTACTATCTCTCTGTATATGGACATTTTGGACTCGTCTACCATGTAGCTAGCTCTCTGTACATCGATATATTGGACTGATCTTCCAAGAAGGTAGGTCTTTGTATATGAACATAGTGGACTTGTCTGTCATATCGCTGGCTCTCAGTATTTAGATATGGTGGACTCATCTGTCTTATAGCTGGAACTCTGTGTATGGATATGTTGCACTACCCTGCCATGTTACTATCTCTCTGTATATGGACATTTTGGACTCGTCTACCATGTAGCTAGCTCTCTGTACATCGATATATTGGACTGATCTTCCAAGAAGGTAGGTCTTTGTATATGAACATAGTGGACTTGTCTGTCATATCGCTGGCTCTCAGTATTTAGATATGGTGGACTCATCTGTCTTATAGCTGGAACTCTGTGTATGGATATGTTGCACTACCCTGCCATGTTACTATCTCTCTGTATATGGACATTTTGGACTCGTCTACCATGTAGCTAGCTCTCTGTACATCGATATATTGGACTGATCTTCCAAGAAGGTAGGTCTTTGTATATGAACATAGTGGACTTGTCTGTCATATCGCTGGCTCTCAGTATTTAGATATGGTGGACTCATCTGTCTTATAGCTGGAACTCTGTGTATGGATATGTTGCACTACCCTGCCATGTTACTATCTCTCTGTATATGGACATTTTGGACTCGTCTACCATGTAGCTAGCTCTCTGTACATCGATATATTGGACTGATCTTCCAAGAAGGTAGGTCTTTGTATATGAACATAGTGGACTTGTCTGTCATATCGCTGGCTCTCAGTATTTAGATATGGTGGACTCATCTGTCTTATAGCTGGAACTCTGTGTATGGATATGTTGCACTACCCTGCCATGTTACTATCTCTCTGTATATGGACATTTTGGACTCGTCTACCATGTAGCTAGCTCTCTGTACATCGATATATTGGACTGATCTTCCAAGAAGGTAGGTCTTTGTATATGAACATAGTGGACTTGTCTGTCATATCGCTGGCTCTCAGTATTTAGATATGGTGGACTCATCTGTCTTATAGCTGGAACTCTGTGTATGGATATGTTGCACTACCCTGCCATGTTACTATCTCTCTGTATATGGACATTTTGGACTCGTCTACCATGTAGCTAGCTCTCTGTACATCGATATATTGGACTGATCTTCCAAGAAGGTAGGTCTTTGTATATGAACATAGTGGACTTGTCTGTCATATCGCTGGCTCTCAGTATTTAGATATGGTGGACTCATCTGTCTTATAGCTGGAACTCTGTGTATGGATATGTTGCACTACCCTGCCATGTTACTATCTCTCTGTATATGGACATTTTGGACTCGTCTACCATGTAGCTAGCTCTCTGTACATCGATATATTGGACTGATCTTCCAAGAAGGTAGGTCTTTGTATATGAACATAGTGGACTTGTCTGTCATATCGCTGGCTCTCAGTATTTAGATATGGTGGACTCATCTGTCTTATAGCTGGAACTCTGTGTATGGATATGTTGCACTACCCTGCCATGTTACTATCTCTCTGTATATGGACATTTTGGACTCGTCTACCATGTAGCTAGCTCTCTGTACATCGATATATTGGACTGATCTTCCAAGAAGGTAGGTCTTTGTATATGAACATAGTGGACTTGTCTGTCATATCGCTGGCTCTCAGTATTTAGATATGGTGGACTCATCTGTCTTATAGCTGGAACTCTGTGTATGGATATGTTGCACTACCCTGCCATGTTACTATCTCTCTGTATATGGACATTTTGGACTCGTCTACCATGTAGCTAGCTCTCTGTACATCGATATATTGGACTGATCTTCCAAGAAGGTAGGTCTTTGTATATGAACATAGTGGACTTGTCTGTCATATCGCTGGCTCTCAGTATTTAGATATGGTGGACTCATCTGTCTTATAGCTGGAACTCTGTGTATGGATATGTTGCACTACCCTGCCATGTTACTATCTCTCTGTATATGGACATTTTGGACTCGTCTACCATGTAGCTAGCTCTCTGTACATCGATATATTGGACTGATCTTCCAAGAAGGTAGGTCTTTGTATATGAACATAGTGGACTTGTCTGTCATATCGCTGGCTCTCAGTATTTAGATATGGTGGACTCATCTGTCTTATAGCTGGAACTCTGTGTATGGATATGTTGCACTACCCTGCCATGTTACTATCTCTCTGTATATGGACATTTTGGACTCGTCTACCATGTAGCTAGCTCTCTGTACATCGATATATTGGACTGATCTTCCAAGAAGGTAGGTCTTTGTATATGAACATAGTGGACTTGTCTGTCATATCGCTGGCTCTCAGTATTTAGATATGGTGGACTCATCTGTCTTATAGCTGGAACTCTGTGTATGGATATGTTGCACTACCCTGCCATGTTACTATCTCTCTGTATATGGACATTTTGGACTCGTCTACCATGTAGCTAGCTCTCTGTACATCGATATATTGGACTGATCTTCCAAGAAGGTAGGTCTTTGTATATGAACATAGTGGACTTGTCTGTCATATCGCTGGCTCTCAGTATTTAGATATGGTGGACTCATCTGTCTTATAGCTGGAACTCTGTGTATGGATATGTTGCACTACCCTGCCATGTTACTATCTCTCTGTATATGGACATTTTGGACTCGTCTACCATGTAGCTAGCTCTCTGTACATCGATATATTGGACTGATCTTCCAAGAAGGTAGGTCTTTGTATATGAACATAGTGGACTTGTCTGTCATATCGCTGGCTCTCAGTATTTAGATATGGTGGACTCATCTGTCTTATAGCTGGAACTCTGTGTATGGATATGTTGCACTACCCTGCCATGTTACTATCTCTCTGTATATGGACATTTTGGACTCGTCTACCATGTAGCTAGCTCTCTGTACATCGATATATTGGACTGATCTTCCAAGAAGGTAGGTCTTTGTATATGAACATAGTGGACTTGTCTGTCATATCGCTGGCTCTCAGTATTTAGATATGGTGGACTCATCTGTCTTATAGCTGGAACTCTGTGTATGGATATGTTGCACTACCCTGCCATGTTACTATCTCTCTGTATATGGACATTTTGGACTAGTCTGCCATGGAGCTAGCTCTGTGTACATGGATATGTTGGACTGATCTGCTAATTTGATAGCTCTCTGTACATGAACATATTGGACTTGTCTGCTATGTAGCTAGCTCTCAGTATCTAGATAATTTGGACTCATCTGCCTTGTGGCTAGAACTCTGTATATGGAAATGTTGCACTACACTGCCATACAGCTAGCTCTCTGTACATGAACATATTGGACTTGTCTTCT
>NW_006409014.1:47288-50878 GCF_000296735.1 Chrysochloris asiatica | reverse complement strand
TTTATAGACAGGTTGGACTCATCTGCATTGTAGTTAGAACTCTGTATATGGAAATGTTGCACTACCCTGCCATGTAGTTAGCTCTCTGTATATGGACATTTTGGACTTGTCTGCCATGTAGCTGGAACTCTGTATATGGAAATGTTGCACTACTCTGCTGTTTAGCTAGCTCTCTGTATATAGACTAGTTAGACTCATCTGCCTTGTAGCTAGAACTATGTATATGGAAATGTTGCACTACTTTGCTATTTAGGTAGCTCTCAGTATATAGACAAGTTGGACTCATCTCCCTTGAAGCTACAACTCATATATGGAAATGTTGCACTGCCCTGCCATGTAGCTAGCTCTCAGCATATAGACAAGTTGGACTCATCTGCGATGTAGTGTGAACTCTGTATATGGAATTGATGCACTACTCTGTCATGTAGCTCCCTCTTTTTATATAGATATTTTGGACTCGTCTCACATGTGCATGGATATTTTGGACTGATATACCATGTAGGTAGCTTTCAGTATAAGGACACTTTGGACAAATCTGTCTTGTAGCTAGAATTCTGTATATGGAAATGTTGCACTACCCTGCCATGTAGCCAGCTCTCTGTATATGGACATTTTGACCTTGTCTGCCATGTAGCTAGCTCTCTGTACATGGATATGTTGGACTAATCTGCCAAGTAAGTAGCTATCTGTATATGAACATATTGCACTCGTCTGACATATAGCTAGTACCCTGTATATGGACATGTTGGAGTACTCTGCCATGTAGCTACCTCTCAGTATATGGACATGTTGGACTCATTATCCAGGTAGCTAGTACTCTTTATATGGACATGTTGGACTACACTGCCATGTACCCAGCTCTTAGTATATGAACACTTTGGACTCATCTACCATGTGGCTAGCTATCTGTATATGGACATTTGGGCTCATCTGCCTTGTAGCTAGAACTCTGTATATGGAAATGTTGCACTACCCTGCCATGTAGCTAGCTCTCTGTATATGGATATTTTGGACTCTTCTGACATGTAGCTAGATCTCTGTACATGGATATGTTGGACTGATCTGCCATGTAGCTAAAATTCTGTATATTGAAATGTTGCACTACTCTGCCATGTAACTAGCTCTCAGAATATGGACACGTTGGACACATCTGACTTGTAGCTAGAACTCTGTATATGGAAATGTTGTACTACTCTGCTGTGTAGCTAGCTTTCTGTATATAGACAAGTTGGACTCATCTGCCTTGTAGCTAGAATTCTGCATATGGAAATGTTGCACTACTCTCCCATGTAGCTAGTTCTCTGTATATGGACATTTTGGACTCATCTGCCATGTAGCTGCTTTCTGTACAAGGATATGTTGGACTGGTCTGCCAAGTAGGTAGCTCTAGCTCTCAGTATTTGGACATGTTGGACTCATCTGTCATGTAGTCAGTATCCTGTATATGGACATGCTGGACTTCTCTGACTTGTAGGTAGCTCTCAGTATATGGACACGTTGGACACATCTGCAATGTAGCTAGAACTCTGTGTATGGAAATGTTGAACTACACTGCCATGTAACTAGCTCTCTGTATATGGAAAAGTTGGACTCGTCTTCCATGTAACTGGCTCTCTGTACGTGGATATGTTAGACATATCTTCCGAGTAGGTAGCTCTCCGTATATGGACATTTTGGACTGATCTGCCATGTAGCTATCTCTCAGTATATGGACACGTTGGACTCATTATCCAGGTAGCTGGTACTCTTTATATGGTCATGTTAGACTTCTCTGCAATATAGCTAGCTCTCTGTATATAGACAAGTTGGACTCATCTGCATTGTAGCTAGAACTCTGTATATGGAAATGTTGCACTACCCTGCCATGTAGCTAGCTCTCTGTATGTAGACATTTTGGACTCGTCTGCCATGTATCTTGCTCTCTGTACATGGATATGTTGGACTGATCTGTTAAGTAGGTAACTCTCTGTACATGAACATATTGGATTTGTCTGCCATGTAGCTAGCTCTCAGTATATGGACATGTTGGACTCATCTGCCTTGTAGCTAGAACTCTATATGGAAACGTTGTACTACTCTTCCATTTAGCTAGAACACTGTATATGGACATGTTGGACTACCCTGCCATTAAGTTAGCACTCTATATATAGACAAGTTGGACTCTTCTGCCTTGTAGCAAGAACTCTATATATGGTAATGTTGCACTACCCTGACATGTAGCCAGCTCTCTGTATATACACAAGATGGACTCATCTGACTTGTATCTAGAACTCTCTGTATATGGAAATTTTGGAGTCTTCTACCAAATAGCTAGCTCTCTATAAATGGATATGCTGGACTGATCTGCCTTGTAGCTAAAACTCTGTATATGGAAAGGTTGCACTACTCTGCCATGTAGCTAGCTCTCAGAATATGGACATGTTGGACACATCTGCCTTGTAGCTAGAACTCAGTATACGGAAATGTTAGACTCGTCTGCCATGTAGCTTGTACCCTGCATATGGACATGTTGGAGTACTCTGCCATGTGGCTAGCTGTCAGTCTATGGACATGTTGGACTCATTACCCAGGCAGCTAGTACTCTTTATATGGACATGTTGGACTACTCTGCCATGTAGCCAACTCTCAGTATATGAACACTTTGTACTCATCTGTCATGTAGCTACCTCTCAGTATATGGACATTTGGAATCATGAGCCATGTAACTTGTGCTCTTTATATGGACATATTGGACTACTCTGTCATGTAGTTAGCTCTCAGTATATGAACACTTTGAACTCACCTGCCATGTAGCTTGAACTCTGTATATGGAAATGTTGCACTACTCTGCCATGTAGCTAGCTTTCTGTATATGGACATTTTGGACTCGTCTGCCATGAAGCTAGTTCTCTGTACATGGATAGGTTGGACCAGTCTGCCCAGTAGGTAGTTCTCTGTATATGAGCATATTGGAATAGTCTGACATGTAGCTAGCTCTCAGTATATAGACAAGTTGGACTCATCTACCTTGAAAGTAGAACTCTGTATATGGTAATGTTGCACTACACTGCCATGTAGCTAGCTCTCTGTATATGGACATTTTGGACTTGTCTTCCATGTAGCTAGTAGCCTGTATATGGACAGGTTGGACTGATCTGCCATGTAGCTAGTTCTCATTATGTGGACATGTTGGATTCATCTGCCTTGTAGGTAGAACTCGGTATATGGAAATGTTGCACTATCCTATCGTGTAGCAACCTTTCTGTATATGGATATTTTGTACTCGTCTGCCATGTCACTAGCTCTCTGTATATGAACATATTATAATTGTTGGCCATGTAGCTAGCTCTCAGTGTATGAATATGTTGGACTCATTAATCAGGTAGCTAGTACTCTTTATATGGGCATGTTGGACTACACTGCCATGTAGCTAGCTCTCAGTATATGAACACTTTGGACTTATGTGCCATGTAGCTTGAACTCTGTATATGGAAATGATGCATTATTTTGCCATGTAGCTAGCTCTCTGTGCATGAATAATTTCGACTGATCTTCCATGTAGTTAGCTCTTAGGATACGGACACTTTGGACACATATGCCATGTAGCTAGA
>NW_006409014.1:46439-47013 GCF_000296735.1 Chrysochloris asiatica | reverse complement strand
TCCCGTAAAGATTTACACCCTCGGAAACCCTGTACAGGGTCGCTATGGGTCGGAACCGACTCGACGGCACTTAACAACAACAACAACAACATGTAGGTAGCTCTCTGTACATGGATATGTTGGAGTGATCTGCTAAATAGGTAGCTCTCTGTATATGAACATATTGGAGTTTTCTGACATGTAGCTAGCTCTCAGTATATGGAATATGTTGGATTCATCTGACATATAGCTAGTACCTTGTATATGGACATGTTGGACTACTCTGCTTGTAGCTAGCTCTCAGTATATGGACACGTTGGACACAGCAGCCATGTAGCTAGAACTCTGTATATGGAAATGTTGCACTATCCTGCCATACAGCCAGCTCCCTGTGTATGGACATTTTGGACCTGTCTGCTTTGTAGTTAGCTCTCTGTACATGGATATGTAGGACTGACCTGCTCAGTTAGTAGCTATCAGTATATGGACATGTTGCACTAGTCTGCCATGTAGCTAGCTCTCAGTATATGAACACTTTGGACTCATCTGCCATGTAGCTTGAACTCTGTATATGGAAATGATGCACTACTCTGCC
>NW_006409014.1:31534-46339 GCF_000296735.1 Chrysochloris asiatica | reverse complement strand
TTGAACTCTGTATATGGAAATGATGCACTACTCTGCCATGTAGCTAGCTCTCTGTATATCTACATTTTGGAGTCGTCTGACATGTTGCTAGCTCTCTTTGCTTGGATATTTTGGACTGATTTGCCATGTAGCTAACTCTCAGTATATGGACATGTTGGGCACATCTGCCATGTAGCTAGAAAACTGTATATGTAAATCTTGCACTACTCTGCCATATAGCTGGTTCTCTGTATATAGAGAAATTGGACTCATCTGCCTTGTAACTAGAACTCTGTAAATGGAAATGTTGCACTACACTGCCATGTAGCTAGCTCTCTGTATATGGACATTTTGGACTCTTCTACCTTTTAGCTAGAACTCTGTATATGGAAATGTTGCACTACTCTGCCATGTAGTTAGCTCTCTATATATGGACATTTTGGCCTCTTTTGCCTAGTAGCTAGAACTCTGTATATGGAAATGTTGCACTACCCTGCCATGTAGCTAGCTCTCTGTATGCAGACGTTTTGGACTCGTTTGCATTGTATATACTTGTCAGTATATAGACAAGTTAGACTTATCTGCCTAGTAAGAAGAACTCGGTATATGGAAATGATGCACTACACTGCCATGTAACTAGCTCACTGTATATGGATATTTTCGACTCGTCTGCCATATAGCTAGCTCTCAGTAAATGCACATGTTGGACTCATCTGCCTTGTAGCTAGAACTCTGTTATTGGAAATGTTGCACTACCCTGCCATGTAGCTAGCATTCTGTATACAGACATTTGGAATTCGTCTGTCAAGTAGCTAGCTCTCTGTACATGGATATGTTGGTATGATCTGCCAATTAGGTAGTTCTCTGTATCTGAACATATTGGATTTGTCTGCCATGTAGCTAGCTCTCAGTATATAGACAAGTTGGACTCATAGGCCTTGTAAGTAGAACTCTGTATAGGGAAATGTTGCACTACCCTGCCATGTAGCTAGCTCTCAGTATATGGACATGTTGAACTCATGAGCCAGGTAGTAAGTTCTCTTTTTATGGACATGTTGGTCTACTCTGCCAAGTAGCCACCTCTCAGCATAAGAACACTTTGGAGTCATCTGCCATGTAGCTTGAACTCTGTGTAGGGAAATGATGCAATACTCTGCATTTTAGCTAGCTCTCTGTATGTGGACATTTTCGACTTGTCTGACATTTAGCAAGCTCTCTGTGCATGCATATTTTGGACTGATCTGCCAAGCAGGCAAGTCTCTGTATAGGAACATATTGAACTTGTATGCCATGTAGCTAGCTCTCAGTATATGGACTTGTTGGACTCATTTGCCTTATAGCTAGAACTCTGGATATGGAAATGTTGCACTACTCTGACATGTAGCTAGCTCGCTGTATATGGACATTTTGGACTTGTCTTCCATGTAGCTAGTAGTTTGTATATGGACAGGTTGGACTGGTCTGCCATGTAGCTAGCTCTCAGTATATGGACACGTTGGAATCATCTGCCTTGTAGGTAGAACTCTGTATATGGAAATGTTCCTCTACTCTGCCTTGTAGCTAGCTCTCTATATATAGACCAGTTGGATTCACCTTCCTTGTAGCTAGAATTCTGTATATGTAAATGTTGCACTACCCTGTAATGTAGCTAGCTCTCTGTATATGGATATTTTGTATTCGTCTGACATGTCGCTAGCTCTCTGTACATGGGTATGTTGGACTGATCTGCCAAGTAGTTAGCTCCCTGGATATGAACACATTGGACTTGTCTGCCATGTAGCTAGCTCCCAGTATATGTACATGTTGGACACATCTGCAATGTGAGTATATGGACATGTTGAACACATATGCCATGTAGCTATAAATCTGTATATGGAAATGTTGCACTACCCTGCCATGTAGATAGCTCTCTGTGTATGGACATTTTGGACTCATTTGCCATGGAGCTAGTAGCTCTCTGTACTTGGATATGTTGGATTGATCTGCCAAGTAGGTAGCTCTCCGTGTATGAACATATTGGACTGGTCTTCCATGTAGGTAGCTCTCAGTATATGGACATGTCTGCCTCATCTGCCATATAGCTAGTACCCTGCATATGGGCATGTTGGACTACTCTGAAATTTAGCTAACTCTCAGTATATGGACACGTTGGACACATCTGCCATGTAGCTAGAACTCTGTATAAGGAAATGTTGCACAACTATGCCATCTAGCTAACTCTGTATATTGACATTTTGGACTCATGTGCCATGTAGCTAGCTTTCTGTACATGGATATGTTGGATTGATCAGTCAAGTAGGTAACTCTCTGTATATGAACATATTGGAATTGCCTGCCATGTAGCTAACTCTTAGTATATGGACATGTTGGACTCATTAGCCAGGTAGCTAGTACACTTTATATGGGCATGTTGGACTACTCTGCCATGTAGCTAGCTCTCAGTATATGAACACTTTGGACTCATCTGGCATGTAGCTAGAAACCTGTATATGGAAATGATGCACTATTTTGTTATGTATGTAGCTAGCTCTCTGTATATGGACATTTTTTACTCATCTGACAGGTAGCTAGCTCTCTATGTGCATGGATATTTTTGACTGATCTGCCATGTATGTAGCTCTTAGTATATGGACACGTTGGTAACATATGCAATGTAGCTAGACCTCTGTATAATTAAATGTTGCACTACCCTGAATTGTAGCTAGGTGTCGATATATAGACATTTTAGACTTGTCTGTCATGTAAGTAGCTCTCTGTACATGGATATGTTGGAGTGATCTTCCCAGTACGTAGCTCTCTGTATATGAACATATTTCAGTTTTCTGCCTTGTAGCTAGCTCTCAGTATATGGAATATGTTGGACTCATTTGCCATATAGCTAGTACACTGTATATGGCCATGTTGGACTACTCTGCTTGTAGCTAGCTCTCAGTATATGGACACATTGGACTCATCTGCCATGTAGTTAGAATTCTGAATATGGAAATGTTGCACTACCCTGCCATACAGCTAGCTCCCTGTATATGGACATTTTGGACTTGTCTGCCATGTAACTAGATCTCTGTACATGGATTTGTTGGTGTAATCTGCCCAGTAGTTAGCTTTCTGTATATGAACATATTAGAGTTGTCTGCCATGTAGCTAGCTCTCAATATATGGAATATGTTGGGCTCATCTGCCATGTATCTTGAGCCTTGTATAAGGAAATGATGCACTTCTCAGACATATAGGTAGCTCTCTGCATATGGACATTTTGGACTCGTCTGACATGGATATTTTGGATTGATCTGCTATGTAGTTAGTTCTCAATATATGGATACGTTGGACACATCTGGCATGTAGCTAGAACTCTATATATGTAAAAGTTGCACTACCCTGCCATGTAGCTAGCTCTCTGTACATGGATATGTTGGACTGATTTGCCAAGTAGGTTACTCTCTGTATATGAACATATTGGATTTGTGTGCCATGTACCTAGCTCTCAGTATATGGACATATTGGACTCATTAGCCAGGGAGCCAGTACTCTTTGTATGGACATTTTGGACTACTCTGCCATGTAGCCAGCTCTCAGTATATGAACACTTTGGACTCATCTGCCATGTAGCTTGAACTCTGTGTATGGAAATTATGCAATACTATGCCATATACCTAGCTCTCTGTGTATGCGGACATTTTCAACTCGTCTGACATTTAGCAAGCTCTCTGTGCATGGATATCTTGGACTGATCTGCCAAGTAGGCAAGTCTCTGTATATGAACATATTGGACTTGTCTGCCATGTAGTTAGCTCTCAGTATATGGATATGTTGGACTCATCTGCCTTGTAGCTAGAACTCTGTATATGGAAGTGTTGCACTACTCTGTCATGTAGCTAGCTGGCTCTATATTGACAGTTTGGATTCATCTGTCTTGAAGCTAGAACTTTGTATATGGAAATGTTGCACTACTCTGCCATGTAGCTAGCTCTCTGTATACGGACATTTTGGACTTGTCTGCCATATAGCTAGCTATCTGTACATGGATATGTTGGAATGATCTGCCAAGTAGGTAGTTCTCTGTATATGAGCATAATGGAATTTTCTGTCATCTAGCTAGCTCTCAGTATATAGACATGTTGGATTCATCTACCTTGAAAGTAGAACTCTGTATATGGAAATGTGGCACTACCCTACCCTGTAGCTAGCTCTCTGTATATGGACATTTTGGACTCATCTACCATGGAGCTAGTACTCTGTATATGCACATGTTGGACTGATCTGCCATGTAGATAGCTCTCTGTATATGGACACGTTGGACACATCTGCCATGTAACTAGAACTCTGTATAAGGAATTGTTGCTCTACTCTGCATTGTAGCTAGCTCTCTGTATATAGAACAGTTGGACTCATCAGCCTTGTAGCTAGAACTCTGTATATGTAAATGTTGCACTACCTTGTCATGTAGCTAGCTCTCTGTATATGGATATTTTGTACTCGTCTGCCACGTCGGTAGCTCTCTGTATATTGGTATGTTGGACTGATCTGCCAAGTATGTAGCTCTCTAGATATGAACATATTGGACCTCTCTGCCATGTAGCTAGCTCCCAGTATATGTACATGTTGGACACATCTGCAATGCAGCTAGGGCTCAGTATATGGACAAGTTGGACTACTCTGCCATGTAGCTAGCTCTCAGTATATGAACACTTTGGCCTCATCTGCCATGTAGCTTGAACTCTGTATATGGAAATGATGCGGTATTTTGCCATGTAGCTAGCTGTCTGTATATGGACATTTTTTACTCATCGGACAGGTAGCTAGCTCTCTCTGTTCATGGATATTTGCGACTGATCTGCCATGTAGCCATGTAGGTAACTCTCAGTATATGGACACGTTGGAAACATATGCCATGTAGCTAGAAGTCTGTTTATTTAAATGTTGCACAACCCTGCATTGTAGCTAGCTGTCTGTACGTGGACATTTTGGACTCATCTACCATGTAAATAGCTCTCTGTACATGAATATGTTGGAGTGATCTTCCTAGTATGTAGCTCTCTGTATATGAACATATTTCAGGTTTCTGCCTTGTAGCTAGCTCTCAGTATATGGAATATGTTGGACTCATTTTCCATATAGCTAGTACCCTGTATATGGCCATGTTGGACTATTCTGCTTGTAGCTACCTCTCAGTATATGGACACGTTGGACTCATCTGCCATGTAGCTAGAACTCTGAATATGGAAATGTTGCACTACCCTGCCATACAGCTAGCTCCCTGTGTATGGACATTTTGGACTTGTGTGCTTTGTAGTTAGCTCTCTGTGCATGGATATGTTGGACTGATCTGCTTAGTTGGTAGCTATCAGTATATGAACATTTTGTACTTATTTGCCATGAAGCTAGCTCTCAGTCTATGGATATGTTGGATTCATTAGCCAGGTAGCTAGTAATCTTTATATGGACATGTTGGACTACTCTGCATGTAACTAACTCTCAGTATATGAACACTTTGGACTCATCTGCCATGTAGCTTGAACTCTGTATATGGAAATGATGCACTACTCTGCCATGTAGCTAGCTCTCTGTATATCTACATTTTGGACTCGTCTGACATGTCGTTAGCTCTCTCTGCTTGGATATTTTGAACTGATCTGCCATGTAGGGTGCTCTCAGTATATGGACATGATGGGCACATCTGCCATGTAGCTAGAACTCTGTATATGGAAATGTTGCACTAATCTAACATATAGGTGGTTCTCTGTATATATACAAGTTGGATTCATCTGTCTTGTAACTAGAACTCTGTATATGGAAATGTTGTACTACACTGCCATGTAGCTAGCTCTCTGTATATGGACATTTTGGACTCATCTTCCCTGTAGCTAGAACTCTGTGTATGTAAATGTTGCACAACCCTGCCATGTAGCTAGCTCTCAGTATATGGACATTTTGAAGTCATCTGCCTTGTCGCTCACTCTCTGTATATGGTCATTTTTCACTTGTCTGCCATGTCGCTTGATCTCTGTACATGGATATGTTGGAATGATCTGCCAAGTAGGTAGCTCTCTGTATATGAACATGTTGGACTTGTCTGCCATGTAGCTAACTCCCTGTATATGGACTTGTTGGACACATCTGCAATGTAGCTAGCACTCAGTATATGGAAAACTTGGACTAATCTGCCATATAACTAGTACCCTGTATATGGACATGTTGGATTTATCTACCATGTAGGTAGCTCTCAGTATATGGACACGTTGGACAAATCTGCCATGTAGCTGGAATTCTGCATATGGAAATGTTGCATTACTCTGTCATGTAACTAGCTCTCTGTATGTAGACAACTTGCACTCATCTACCTTGTATCTAGAACTGTTTATATGGAAATGTTGCTCTACCCTGCCATGCAGCTAGCTATCTGTATATGGACCTTTTGGACTCATCTGCCATGTAAATAGATCTCAATATATGGATAAGTTGGACTCATTAACCAGGTAGCTTGTACTCTTTATATGAACATATTGGACACGTCTGCCATGTAGTTTGTACTCTGTATATAGAAATGATGCACTACTCTGCCATGTAGCTTATTGTCTCTATATAGACACTTTGGATTCGTCTGACATGTAGCTAGCTCTCTGTGCATGGATATTTTGGACTGAACTGCCATGTAGGATGCTCTCAGTATATGGACACATTGAACACATCTGTCATGTAGCTAGAACTCTGTATATGGAAATGTTTCACTACCCTGCCATGTAGCTCCAATCTGTATATAGACAAGTTGGACTAATCTGCCTTGTAGGTAGAAGTCTGTATATGGAAATGTTACACTACCCTTCTAAGTGGCAAGCTCTCTGTATATGGACATTTTGTAATCGTCTGTCATGTAGCTGGCTGTCTGTACATGAATATGTTGGACTGATCTGCCAAGTAGGTAGCTCTCTGTATATGAACATATCGGACTTGTCTTTCATCTAGCTAGCTCTCAGTATATGGACATGTTGGACTCATTAGCTAGGTAGCTAGTACTCTTTTTATGGACATGTTGGACTACTCTGCCTTGTAGCCATCTCTCAGTATGTGAACACTTTGGACTTATCTGCCATGTAGCTTGAACTCTGTGTATGTAAATGATGCACTACTCTGCCATGTAGCTAGATCTCTTTATGTGGACATTTTCCACTCGTCTGACTTGTAGCAAGCTCTCTGTGCATAGATATTTTGGACTGATGTGCCAAGTAGGTAACTCTCTGTATATGAATATATTGGACTTGTCTGCCATGTATCTAGCTCTCAGCACATGGACACGTTGGATATATCTGTGACGTAGCTAGAAGTCTGTATATGGAAATGTTGCACTACCCTGCCATGTAGCTAGCTCTCTGTATATGGACATTTTGGAATTGTCTGCCATGTAGCTAACTCTCTGTATATGGATATATTGGACTGCTCTGCCAAGTATATGGAAACTCTGTATATGAGCATACTGGACTTTTCTGTCATCTAGCTAGTTCTCAGTATATGGACATGTTGGACTCATCTGCCATGTAGCTAATACCCTGTATATGGACATGTTGGACTGCCTGCCACGTAGTTAGCTCTCAGTATATGGACATGTTGGACACATTTGCCATATAGCTAGAACTCTGTATATGGAAATGTTGCTCTACTCTGCCATGTAGCTACTTCTCTGTATATAGACAAGTAGGAATCATCTGCCTTGTAGCTAGAACTCTGTATATGGAAATGTTGCACAACCCTATCATGTAGATAGCTCTCTGTATATGGACATTTTGGACTCATCTGCCATGTAGCTAGCTCTCTATACATGGTTATGTTGGACTGATCTGCCAAGTAGGTAGCTCTTTGTATATAAACATATTGGACTTGTCTGTCATGTGATTTGCTCACAGTATATCGTTGTGTTGGAAACATCTGCACTTTATCTAGCGCTCAGTATATGGATATGTTGGACTCTTCTGCCAAGTAGCTAGTACCCTGTATATTAACATGTTGGACACATCTGCCATGTAGCTAGATCTCTGTATATGGAAATGTTACAATACTCGCTTATGTAGCTTGCTCTCTGTATATAGACAAGTTGGACTCATCTTCTTTGTAGCTAGAACCCTGTACATGGAAATGTTGCACTACCCGGCCATGTAGATAACTCTTTGTATATGGACAATTTGGAGTCGTCTGCCATGTAGCTAGCTCTCTTTACATGGATATGTTGGACTGATTTTCCAATTAGGCAGCTCTCTGTATATGAACATATTAGACTTGTCTGCCATGTGGATAGCTTGTCTCTCAGTATATGAACATGTTGGAGTCATTAGCCAGATAGCTAGTACTCTGTATATGGACATATTGGACTTCTCTGCCATGTGGATAGCTCTCAGTATATGAACACTTTTGACTCATCTGCCATGTAGCTTGAACTCTGTATATAGGAAAGTTGCACTACTCTGCCATGTATCTAGCTCACTGTATATGGACATTTTGGACTCGTCTGCCATGTAGTTAGCTCTCTGTGCATGTATATTTTGGACTAATCTGCCATGTAGGTTGCTCTCAGTATATGGACATGATGGAGAGATCTGCCATGTAGCTAGAACTCTGTATTTGGAAATGTTGCACTACTTTGCCATGTAGCTAGATCTCTGTATATAGACAAGTTGGACTGATCTGCCTGGTAGCTAGAACTACCGTGCCGTAGAGTTAGCTGTTTGCATATGGACATTTTGGACTTGTCTGCCATATCGCTACCTCTCTGTACATGGATATGTTGGGTTGATCTGCCAAGTAGTTAGATCTCTGTATATGAACATATTGGACTTGTCTGCCATGTAGCTATATCTCAGTATTTGGACATGTTGGGATACTCTGCCATGTAGCTACCTCACAGTATATGGACACGTTGGACACATCTGCCATGTAGCTAGAACTCTGTATATAGGAAAGTTGCACTACTCTGCCATGTATCTAGCTCACTGTATATGGACATTTTGGACTCGTCTGACATGGACATTTGGACTCGTCTGCCATGGTGCTAGCTCTCTGTACATGGATATGTTGGACTGATCTACCAAGTAGGTAGCTCTCTCTATATGAACATATTGGACTTGTCTTCCATGTAGCTAGCTCTCAGTATATGGACATGTTGAACTCATCTGACATGTAGCTAGCTCTCTGTACCTGGATATGTTGGATTCATCTGCCAAGCAGGTAGCTCTCTGTATATGAACATATTGGACTTTTCTGCCATGTAGCTAGCTCTCAGTATATGAATATGCTGTACTCATTATGCAGATAGCTAGTAGTCTTTATATGGGCATGTTGGACTCATCTGCCATGTACCTTGAACTCTGTATATGGAAATGTTGCACTACTCTGCCGTATAGCTAGCTCTCTATATATAGACAAGTTTGACTCATCTGCCTTTTAGATAGAACCCTGTATATGGAAATGTTGCACTACACTGCCCTGTAGCTTGCTCTCTGTATATGGACGTTTTAACTCGTCTTCCGTGAAGCTAGCTCTCGGTATATGGACATGTTGAACTCATCTGCCTTGTAACTAGAACTCTGTATATGGAAATGTTGCACTACCCTGCCATGTAGCTAGCTTTCTGTATATGGACATTTTGGACTCATCTGTCTTGTAGCTAGAACTCTGTATATGGAAATGTTGTACTACTCTGCCATGTAGCTAGCTCTCTGTATATGGACATTCTGGACTTGTCTGACATGTAGCTACTTCTCTGTACATGGATATGTTGGAATGATCCGCCAATTTGGTATTTCTCTGTACATGAGCATATTGGAATTTCCTGCCATGAAGCCAGCTCTCTGTATATGGACATTGTGGACTCATCTGCCATGGAGCTAGTAAACTGTATATGGACATGTTGGATTGATCTGCCATGTAGGTAGCTCTCAGTACATGGACACGTTGGACATATCTGCCATGTAACTAGAACTCTGTATATGGAAATGTTGTTCTACTCTGCCTTGTAGCTAGCTCTCTGTATATATACCAGTTGGACTCATCTGACTTATAGCTAGAACTCTGTATATTTAAATGTTGCACTACCCTGTCATTTAGCTAGCTTTCTGTATATGGATAATTTGTATTTGTCTGCCATGTTGCTAGCTCTCTGTACATGGGTATGTTGGACTGATCTGCCAAGTAGGTAGCTCTCTGGATATGAACATATTGGACTTGTCTGCCATGTAGCTAGCTCCCAGTATATGTACATGTTTTACACATCTGCAACGTAGCTAGCGCTCAGTATATGGACATGTTGGGCACATCTGCCATGTAGCTAATACCCTGTATATGGACATGTTGGACTGATCTGCACTGTAGGTAGCTCTCAGTATACAAACCCTTTGGACTTATCTGCCATGTGGTTTGAACTCTGTATATGGAAATGATGCACTATTTTGCCATGTAGCTAGCTGTCTGTATATGGAAATTTTTACTCATTTTTTACTCATCATTTACAGGTAGCTAGCTCTCTATGTGCATGGATATTTTTGACTGATCTACCATATAGGTAACCCTCAATATATGGACACGTTGGAAACATATGCCATGTAGCTAGAACTCTGTTTATTTAAATGTTACACTACCCTGCCATGTAGCTAGCTCTCTGTATATGGATATTTTGGACTCGTCTGCCATTTAAATAGCTCTCTGTACATGGATATGTTGGAGTGATCTGCCAAGTAGGTAGCTCTTTGTATATGAACATATTGGAGTTGTGTGCCATGCAGCTAGCTCTCAGTATATGGAATATGTTGGACTCCTCTGCCATATAGCTAATACCCTGTATATGGACATGTTGGACTACTCTGCTTGTAGATAGCTCTCAGTATATGGACGCGTTGGACACATCTGCCATGTAGCTAGAACTCTGAATATGGAAATGTTGCACTACGATGCCATGTACCTAGTTCTCAGTATATGAACACTTTGGACTCATCTGCCATGTAGCTTGAACTCTTTATATGGAAATGATGTACTACTCTACCATGGAGCTTGCTCTCTGTATATCTACATATTGGACTCATCTGACATGTCGCCAGCTCTCTCTGCTTGGACATTTTGGATTCATCTGCCATATAGGGTGCTCTCAATAAAAGGACATGATGGACTCATCTGCCATGTAGCTAGACTCTGTATATGGAAATTTTGCACTACTCTGCCATATAGCTGGTTCTCTGTATATAGACAAGTTGGACTCATCTGTCTTGTAGCTAGAACCCTGTATATGGAAATGTTGCACTACACTGCCATGTAGCTAGCTCTCTGTAAATGGACATTTTGGGCTCACCTGCCTTGTAGCTAGAACTCTGTATATGGAAATGTTGTACTACACTGCCATGTAGTTAACGCGCTATATATGCACACTTTGGTCTCATCTGCCTTGTAGCTAGAACTCTGTATATGGAAATGTTGCACTACCCTGCCATGTAGCTAGCTCTCTGTATACGGACATTTGGGACTTGTCTGCCATGTAGCTAGCCCTTAGTATATAGACAAGTTGGAATTATCTTCCTAGTAAGAAGAACTTGGTATATGGAAATGGTGCACTACACTGCAATGTAGCTAGCTCACTCTATATGGATATATTCGACTTGTCTGCCATGAAGCCAGCTCTGAGTAAATGCACATGTTGGACTCATCTGCCATGTAGCTAGAACTCTGTAAATGGAAATGTTGCACTACCCTGCCATGTAGCTAGCTCTCTGTATATGGACATTTTGGAATCATCTGTTTTGTAGCTAGAACTCTGTACATGGAAATGTTGCAGTACCCTGCCATGTAGCTAGCTATTTGTATATGGACATTTGGGACTCGTATGCCATTGTAGCTAGCTATTTGTACAGGAATATGTTGGTATGATCTGTCAATTAGGTAGTTCTCTGTATCTGAACATATTGGACTTGTCTGCCATGTAGCTAGCTCTCAATATATAGACAAGTTGAAGTCATCTGCCTTGTAAATAGAGCTCTGTGTATGGAAATGTTGCACTACCCTGCCATGTAGCTAGCTCTCAGTATATGGACATTTTGCACTCATGAGCCAGGTAGTAAGTTCTCTTTTTATGGACATGTTGGTCTACTCTGCCAAGTAGCCACGTCTCAGCATATGAACACTTTGGAGTCATCTGCCATGTAGCTTGAGCTCTGTATTTGAAAATGATGCACTACTCAGCCATATAGGGACATTTTGGACTCGTCTGACATGTAGCTAGCTCTCTGTGCACGGATATATTGGACTGATCTGCTATGTAGTATATCTCTCAATATATGGTCAGGTTGCACACAGCTGCCATGTATCTAGAACTCTATATATGTAAATGTTGCACTAGTAAGCCATGTAGCTAGCTCTCTATATATAGACCAGTAGGACTCATCTGCCTAGTAGCTAAAACTCTGTATATGTAAATGTTGCAATACTCTGCCATGTAGCTAGCTCTCTGTATATGGACATTTTGGACTCGTCTGCCATGTCGCTACCTCTCTGTACATGGATATGTTGGACTGATCTGCCAAATAGGTAGCTCTTTGAATATGAACATATTGGACTTGTCTGTCATGTGAGTAGCTCGCAGTATATCGTCATGTTGGAAACATCTGCAATGTATATAGCGCTCAGTATATGGACAAGTTGGACTCATCTGCCATGTAACTAGTATCCTGTATATGGACATATTGGACTTATCTACCATGTAGGTAGATCTCTGCATATGGAAATGTTGGACACATCTGCCATGTAGCTAGATCTCTGTATATGGAAATGTTGCACTACTCTTTCATGTAGCTAGCTCTCTATGTATGGACATTTTGCGCTCATCTGCCATGTAGGTAGCTCACTGTACATGGATATGTTGGACTGATCTGCCAAGTAGGCAGCTCTCTGTATATGAACATATTGAACTTGTTTGCCATGTAGCTAGCTCTCAGTATATGGACATTTTGTACTCATGTGCCATGTAGCTAGCACCCTGTATATGGACATGTTGTACTACTCTGCCATATAGCTAGCTCTCTGAATTTTCACATTTTGGACTCATCTTCCATGTAGCTAGTACCCTGTGTATGGGTATATTGGACTACCTGGACGTGTAGCTAGCTGTGTACATTCACAAGTTGGACTCATCAGCCTTATAGCTTTAACTCTGTATATGGAAATGTTTCACTACCCTACCATGTAACTAGCTCTGTGTATATAGACAAGTTAGACTAATGTGCCTTTTAGCTAGAACGCTGTATATGGATATGATGGACTACTCTGCCATATAGCTGCCTCTCAGTATATGAACACTTTGGAGTCATCTGCCATGTAGCTTAAAATCTGTATATGGAAATGTTGCACTACACTGCCAAGGAGCTAGCTCTCTGTATATCGACAAGTTGGACTCATCTGACTTTGTATCTAGTACCCTGTATATGGATATGTTGGACTACTCTACCATGTAGCTAGCTCTCCGTATATGGACACATTGGCCACATCTGCAATGTAGCTAGAACACTGTATATGGAAATGTTGCCCTACCCTGCCATGTATCTAGCTCTCTGTATATGGACATTTTGGCCTCGTCTGCCATGTAGCTAACTCTCTGTACATGGATATGTTGAATTAATTAGCCAGGTAGCTAGTACTGTTTATATGTACATGCTGGACTACTTTGCCATGTAGCTAGCTCTCAGTATATGAACACTTTGGACTCGTCTTCCACATGGCTTGAACTCTATATATTGAAATGATGCACTACTCTCCCATGTAGCTATCGCTCTGTCTATGGACATTTTGGACTCATCTGCCATGTAGCTAGCTTTCTGTGCAGGGATATTTTGGATTGAGCTGCCATGTAGTTTGCTCTTAACATATGGACATGTTGGACACATCTGCCATGTAGCTAGTACTCTGTATATGGAAATGATGCACTACTCTGTCATGTACCCAGCTTTCTGTATATGGATATTTGCCTATCGCTCTCATTATCTTTATATATATATACATATATACACATATATATGCCTATAAACATGCCATAAATTTGTTTCTGACTCATAGAGACCCTGTACAGGTTTTCTGAGAGTGTTCATCGTTATTGAAGCAGAAAGCTTCATGTTTTACGTATGGAACAGCTGGTAGTTTCCAACTGCTGACGCTCAGTGAGGTTTTATGCCCAATTTCAAACCTCTACCCCAACAGAGCTCCTTATGTAAGACCCTGTGTAGTGATTATGATGAGCAGCTGGTGAGTTTGAACCACCTACTTTGCAGTTCAAACAGCTTTGCTCTCTGGCGAATTAACCCACAGCGGCACACCAGGATTCTGAATATATTTATTCATAAATGTAAATATAAACATAAATATAAACATATAAATATATACATATATATATATATATGTTGTTGTGAGTCATGGATTTGGTTGTGACATAGTGATCCTATACTGGGTTTCTGAGGCTGTGAAATCCATGGGAGCAGATATCCTCATCTTTCTGTCCCGGAACAAATGGTAGTTTCGAACCACTGACTGTGACCTCCACAGCCGGATTCATAATCACTACGCTAACAGAGCTCCGAATGTACATATATATATAAATTTATAGATAGATAGATATACCTCTGAATCTGTTCTGACTCATAGATACTCTCTAAAGGGTTTCTGAGGTTGTGAATCTTTATGGAAGCAGGAAGCTTCATCTGTTTTGCATAGAACCGCACGTTGTTTTGAACTACTGACACCGAGGGAGATTTGAAGCCCGATTCTTAACCTCTACTCTACCAGAGCATCTTAGGTAAGACCTTGTATAGGGTT
>NW_006409014.1:5217-5706 GCF_000296735.1 Chrysochloris asiatica | reverse complement strand
GGATGGTGCAGAAGGATGAGGACCTGCAGAGGGCCAGGCTCAAATCCGAGTACTTCCCAGCACCCTCATACCAGATGAAGCTTCCTGCTTCCATAAAGATTTACAACCTCAGAAACCCTTTAGAGGGTACCTATGAGTCAGAACAGATTTAGTGGTATAACTATCTATCTATAAATTTATATATATATGTACATTCGGAGCTCTGTTAGCATAGAACAGCACGGTGTTTTAAACTACTGACACCCAGGGAGATTTGAAGCCCGATTCTTAACCTCTACTCTACCAGAGCTTCTTAGGTAAGATCTTGTATAGGGTTTCCGAGGAGCAGCTGGTGAGCTTCAACTGCCTACTTTGCAATTCCAACAGCTTTACAATGTGCCGAATTAAGCCACGGCAACACACCAGGTCTCTGAATAGATTTATTTATGAATATATATGTATGTTGTTATAAGTCCTAGAATTGTTTCTGACACAGAGATCCTATACAGG
>NW_006409014.1:0-443 GCF_000296735.1 Chrysochloris asiatica | reverse complement strand
AGAGTTGGAGCGAGAGCAAGATTTGGTGTTGTGGTGTGGGTATGTTGGTTATTGCAGCCTACTCCAAAGCCATTTTAACTGAAAGGCTGGTAGTTCATGTTCACCTGTTGCTACACGTAAACCCTGTTGTTATTATAGTGTGCAATGCAGTCATTATGAATCCGGCTGTGGACGTCACAGTCAGTGGTTCGAAACTACCAGTTGTTCTGGGGCAGAAAGATGAGGATATCTGCTCCCTTGGATTTTCACAGCCTTAGAAACCCAGTATAGGAACCCTATGTCACAACCGACTCCAGGACTCACAACAATATACATATATGTATATATTTATGTGTTCATATTTATGTTTATATTTATATTTATGAATAAATATATTCAGAATCCTGGTGTGTCACTGTGGGTTAATTTGCCAGACAGCAAAGCTGTTTGAACTGCAAAGTAGG
>NW_006409013.1:912899-914027 GCF_000296735.1 Chrysochloris asiatica | reverse complement strand
TGCGCCAAGGTCAGCGTTTTGTTAAATGCCTAAAGAAAACCTCAGAGGCACAGGCTATGTGCCTGGAAGACTACTTACTCTGGGCCCCAAAGCGGGGAGGAGCTAGGGAATCCCTGTTTGCTTTTGAATAGGGAGTTGGCAGAGGAACCTGCCTTAAGGGGTGAGGCAAAGACAGGAGGCTTACGTGGAAGTGGTCATCCATTGTTGTTAAGTGCCCTTGAGCTGGTTCAGACCCATAGCGACCTTGTATAGGGTTTCCAAGGAGCGACTGGTGAGCTTGAACCCCGAACTTGGGGTTTGAAACTGACTTTGCGGTCCAGCGCATTAGCCGACAGCACCACACCAGGACTCCTCTAATGTCCAGTGCTCATTGGCACTGGTTGATACGGGCCCTGACTGCTCGCTTGTGTACAAAAATCCTGCTCAGTTTCTGGGGTCATTTGCACATATCGAGGGATATGGTGACCGCAGTATAAAGGTTAAAAAGCGCAAGTTGCTCTAGCATTGGCCAACTGGCCCCAAAAATCTATGAAGTGTGTATTTCCTCAATACCAGAGTATATACTGGGGATTGAAGTTCTGCACCACACAGCCGAGTACCACAGCCGGGGAGTTTTGCGTGCGTGTGCGAGTGGTTAAAGCGGTTGTTAGAGGACTTATGAATCATGCTCCCCTTGTCCTCCTGGGAGCAGGACAAGTGACTAATACAAGGCAGTGCCACCTCCCGGGGGTCATGAGGAGATCGATCACTGCTACTATACAAGAGTTAGAGACGGTGGGGATCCTGAAGATGGCCCCCGTCCTTACAATAACCCTGTGTGGCAAGTAAGGATGCCTCATGGGACAAGAAGGATGATGGTGGATTACCAAGAGTTGAATAAGGTAAATTCCCCTAATACATGCAGCTCTGCCATCTGGTCTGTGGCAGACATAATGGACCGCTTGAGTTTGGAACTAGGCACTTACCACTTTGTCGCTGATCTGTCAAATGCTTTCTTCTGTATCAACATCGGACAGTCATGACCAATTTGCCTTTACGTGGGAGGGTCTCCAGAACCCCAGAGATTGCCATGGAATGGTGGCCTAGCCAAGTGGCAGAGGTCCTAGGTAGTCTGATTGTACCATTATA
>NW_006409013.1:910912-911429 GCF_000296735.1 Chrysochloris asiatica | reverse complement strand
GTGACCTTTCGTCCCAATACCGAGGCTATTTGGTATGGCACAGGGCAGAGTAGCCAATGGGCTAAATTAAGGTCTGTTTGGATGGCTGTCATGAAATGAACCAAGCCCTGTAACTATTTGCACCAACAGCTGCCGGTGTACAGAGGGTTGACCCTCTGGATTGCCACATGGCATGTGATGCATCGGCCCCTGTATGGGCAGTTCCTGTGGAAGGACCTTTGTGATATGGGACATTAGCATGTAGCCTCACCTGGGAAGGATGAGGCAGACACACTGGTAGAAGTATGCTGGATGACCACAGCCTTGGATGGTCATTTACACCGCCGGCTACTATGTGCTGGGCAGAAGGCCATGTGGGCCCCTGCTAAGGCCAGGGGCCTTCCTGTGACTAGAGACACAATAGCAGCAGTTTGTCAGGGGTTTGTAACATGTTCACTGCAGCCGCCTCAGCGGTTCCCAGCTGTCACCAGACAGCTGGTGAGAGGAAAGACTCCTTTGACTTGATGGCAGATAGACC
>NW_006409013.1:907927-909468 GCF_000296735.1 Chrysochloris asiatica | reverse complement strand
GGCTCCCTACACAGCTGTGCCGCCTGCCTCTGGGAGGCTTCCCAGGTGCTCAAAGAGTAAACTGGACCCTGTGAAGTGGCCCTCATGGAAGCCTTGTTACATAAGTTCGCTGCCCGCATCCAGCTACAGATACAGACTGAGGATGTGTTGCTTAACATCTGATTTAAGGCGAAAAAGTAACATCCTGCTCCCTGCGCCAAGTGCCCTAGAACCAGAGACAAGAACCACAGGAACTTGGCCATGGAGAGTAAAAGCCCCCCACATGCGATGGGTGGGACTGATAGGCCCTTGGGGTCAAGGGGTGAAGAAGTAACTCCCTGAGTAACTGGAACATGGCCTCCAACAATGCAGGTAACCTCCCCATTGACGCGGGACGCACTATCCTGAAATGAGCTCTTTTTCATCAATGTGGCCTATAATGAGCTCTCCACTGTTGGGACATGTGGAAGCCACAGCCTCAGATGATTTGGCACAGAAGGCTTGGGACTCACACAGGCCATGCCCCGTTAGCTGGAGCAATATTGTCACATGATAAGACATTAGCCTGCGTACTGCCCGAAGACAAGGATTGATCTATGTTGGTACCTATGGCGTCTTCCTGCCTTTAGGGGTCTTATGAACACCCTACTGGAATGAACCCCTGTGCTGGGTTTGCACTGAGCTTCCTGTTACTACGGCTATGGATTACTTTGGCAGACTCATCCTGCATCTGCTGGAAACTAGACATGGTGGAGCATTTGGAACTGCACAGACCCTATGTACAAGATAACCAGAGCCAAAGTGTTTCAACTTATGCGTGAGCAGTACAATCGCTCTGGCCCCTGGATGGGATACTCGGTTTGGAATGGGATGAGGGGCTCACAGCTGAAACTGTGCAACTACATCAACCTGCTGAGCACCGTATTGAGAGTCAGTGACCAAACGGCCAAGAAATGGGCTGGGTCCCTGGCCCCTTATGCTTCACTGTGAGCACAAGGTTGAATATCAGCCCACTATGTACCCATCCCATCCCCTGAGGGCAGTCTGTGGCAGTGTGGGCAACCCTGATGGCCTTATCTGCTTTCGGATTGGGTAGGATGATGCATCTAGGGGTAGCCCTGCCTACCTGGGCGTGTACTCACCACCCTGCCAACCTGTCCCTCAAATTGGGGAACCTTCAAGGCTAGACACCAACTGAAAGGACCTCCTTAGTGGTTCACCACAGGGGGCAGCATGTATAAGCAAAGGGAAATTAAGGCCCTAGCCTTGCATACTGCCTGGGTCTTCAATAGTACCCATTCGGCCTTCACACTGATGAATGAGGAGCCGTACCAGATGAGAAAGGTGGGTCAGCAGAACCAGATGGCCTTAGACATACTTCCAGCCTCACAAGGAGGAATATGTGCCTTATTGGGAACAGAATGTTGTATATACATTCCTGATACTAGCAGTAATGATATACAAGCTTTGAATGCTCTAGCTGTTGAGAAAGCGCTGTAGAAGTCACCACCGACCCTCTTAGTGAATGGTGGGTTTTCCTGACCCATGTGTGGCATGCTGCT
>NW_006409013.1:906751-907756 GCF_000296735.1 Chrysochloris asiatica | reverse complement strand
TAAGGCAAGAGTCCCGGACAGGGTGGAATGTTGGGTCAGAAGGTGGTGCTAGCCAGAGTGGCTATCGTTTATCAGGGACTCCTCTCCTTCCAGCAGGGGGCGACTAGGTGGTTCCTAGGGAAACCAGGGTATACTAAATCATTGCTAAGAATGCCGCCATATTAGAATGATGTCACACTTTTATATAAACTTTGAGTATATTTACAAGATGCCTTCTTTGTTCTGTAGGTGGTATAAAGGGAATTTCCCTCACATGAGAGGGTAGATGGGCAAGCGACTACCTGAGCCCTTCTCCCCAGCGCTAAGTGCTGAGTGTGTACTGTGGGCTCTGAACACACACTTATTAGTTAAAAATCCACACACAAAAACCCCGCGTCTCCCCCGCCGGAGAATTCCCCCCCCCCCTTTTATAAAATAACCGGTGAAGCGGCTGAGACCAACACGTCAGCCCGCAGCCCTACAGCACCTCCAAAAAGGAACCAAGAGACCAAGGCCTTCCGGCTGCCGAGACCCGACACTGCCACTCTAGCTCCCCAGCCGGCAGCCAGCAACCAGCGGCAGAGCTGGAGTCGTGACCTGGGGCCCTCTGGATAGCCACGCCGAGATGAACCCCTGAGTCCCCAGCCTCTCTCTACGTGGGGGACCTACACCCCGACGTGACCAAGGTGGTGCTCTACGAGAAGTTCAGCCCAGCCGGGCCCATCCTCTCCACCCAGGTCTGCAGGGACATGATCGACCGCCGCTCTTTGGGCTACAGTCAGCGGACGCGGAGCGTGCATTGAAAACCATGAATTTTGATGTTATAAAGGGCAAGTCAATACGAACCATGTGGTGTCAGTGAAATCCGACGCTTCGCAAACTGGAGTGGGCAACATATTCATTAAAAATTTGGACAAATCTATTGATGATAAAACACTGTATGATTTATTTTCTGCTTTTGGAAACATCCTCTCATGTAAGGTGGTTTATGATGAAAATGGTTCCAAGGGCTATGGATTTGTACAT
>NW_006409013.1:904141-904617 GCF_000296735.1 Chrysochloris asiatica | reverse complement strand
CTGAAACCTAAACTATGGATTAAACACAGAGAACTGCTATCCAAGGGAGTTGTGATTTAGCATAACAATGCACATCTGCACACTTCTGCCCACACTGCTGACATTCTGTAAAAACTTCATTTGAGGTGTCAAAACATTGTCCCTATTGTCCTAATCTGGCTCCATTGGACTTTCAGCTGCTTGGACTCCTGAAAGCAACCCTTGGAGGACAAAGAATTACCTCTGATGAAGAAGTGGAGACACGAGTGTATTCATGGCTTGCAGCTCAGTCCGAAACATTTTTAAATAAGAAAATAGGAAAACCTGTTGACAAATGGACAAAGGGTACTGAACAGCAAGGAGATTATGTACTTGAGAAATGATTTATTTGTCTTTTCTAAAAGTTTATTTAAACAAATTCTACAGCCAGGATGTAGATAATTTTTCACTCACATTTCATGTGTTTCTGTGTGTGTAAATCTTTCAAGAAAGTGAGG
>NW_006409013.1:902225-903250 GCF_000296735.1 Chrysochloris asiatica | reverse complement strand
CTTTGAGTTGTGGTGTTGGAGGAGAATACTGAAAGTGCCATGGACTGCCAAAAGAACCAATAGATCTGTTTTGGAAGAAGTGCAACCATAGTGCTCCTTGGAGGCCAAGATGGCTAGGCTTCATCTCTCATACTTTGGACACATTGTCCAGAGAGAACCGTCACTGGAGAAGGATGTCATGCTGGGTAAGGTGGAGGGTCAGAGAAAAAGAGGAAGCCCCCCAACGAGATGGATCTGCCAGGTGACATCATCGATGGCGTCAAGTGTGGCAGCGGTAGTGAGGTTGGCCCAGGATCGGACATTGTTTCGTTACTGCTGTGCATGGGGTCGCTATGAGTCAGTTCCAACTCAATGGCACCTGACAACAACAACAACAACATATCCCACAGAGATATGAGTGTTTGAAAGAAGACATTGGTACCTGAGTATTAACCTTTCCTGCAAACCCAACTACAGATGTGGTGGAGCAGGGAGTGGGAAAAATGATGAAAACTTCTTAGCTATTATCAAACATCTTAAAGGCAATGAGTTGCTGGATTGGTTATCATGAGGAGAAACACATGAATGTACTTTGGGGTGGGGGGAGGGAGAAAAAGTTCAAAAGCAAAACCCTGAGTTACATCTTCAGGCAACTGGAACATCTTGAACTTTCTCAGGTGTCTTTGAAGGCAAGTGGGCATAAAGTGGCACTAAAGTCTTATTCATATATTGCAACAGGATTTTTGTTTTTGTTTTTTGGTGATTTTTGGACTTTAGTATCTATTCTATTTTATTTGGCCCCCCATTTATCCTGGGGGGTGGGGCAGGGCTTATTCTCTTATTGTCTTACCCAACACAAGACAGTGATTGGAACCATACAGCTATACTACAATCACACCCTATAAAATCCCACTATCTAGCAAGAGCCAGTATCAGTTGCTGTACACCAGAGCAGCATCTGCAATAAACACCTGTTAAAAAAAAAACACTGAATTAAGCTGTAAGAGCAATGAAAAGAGAATCCCATCTCCTGATCACATCTACCA
>NW_006409013.1:900007-900940 GCF_000296735.1 Chrysochloris asiatica | reverse complement strand
CAGTCTATGATCCAAACAACTACAGTGCGAAAGAAAGGAAAAGTGTAGCACAGAGATCCCGGTGGTGAGGAGATCAGGTAGATTTCAGGAAATACTGACTGTTTTAAAAGGAGGAAGAAATTAACGGAATAAAAGATAACCTCAAAGAAACTTAATATTTCACAATATTTCAGAAAAAGGAAAATTCAAGAACATTGACACTATGAAGCAACTGACAAGAAAAAGCACCAAAAAAAAAAATGAACTCAGCACAGGAAAGCATGAAGAACAAAGACCAGCAGAGCCACAAAGACACAAACAACATAATGACAGAAATTAATTCATACCTATCAATAATTTCACTGAATGTCAAAGGATTAAATGCACCCATCAAGAGACAGAAAGTGGCAGTAGTATGGATAAGAAAACAGGATACTTCAATATGCTCTTTACAAGAGATAAACTTAGACAAAAGTAGATTAAAAATGAAAGGATGGAAAAAAATATACAAAGCTAATTGCAATATAAAATGACCAGGAGTAGCAATAGTAATCTCTAATAAAGTCAACTTGAAAGCAAAAACCAGCATAAGAGACAAAGAAGGACATTATCTCATGATTAAAGGGTCAATTGAACAAGAGGACATTACCACAATAAATATCTACACTCCCAATGAAAGAGCCCCATAATACATAAAGCAAACTCTAAAAGAATTGAAAAAAAGAAATAGACAATGGGAGCTTTTAATACAACACTTTAATACAACACTTGTGAGAAAGGACAGAAGAACCAGAAAGAAACTCCATAAAGACACAGAAGAACTAAACAACACAATCAATCAACTGGACCTCATAAATCCATACAGAGCATTCAACCCAACAACAGCATAACATACATATTCTTTGCCTGTGCACATGGAACATTCTCCAGGCTAGATCATGTCTTAGGCCACAA
>NW_006409013.1:863850-865874 GCF_000296735.1 Chrysochloris asiatica | reverse complement strand
AGCGGAGAGCAGGACCCTACCCAGAGAAGCAGTGATGCCTGAGATGGAGGCAGAGATGATGACGCGGAGAGATGGAGTGGCTGGGAACTTGAGATCCAGAGAGGGAGAGGGGCTGAGGACCATGGGGAGGTGAGGGGCAGGCTTGCAGGGTACACCCTTTGGTTGGGTGATGATGCTTGCACAGGATGGTAACTATGGCAATTAAATGATGTATGATAGAATGAATGTAAAACTAATGTTCTCCCATGTAAACTATCGCACAATTCACAATAAAACATTTATTTAAAAAAAAAAAAAAAGGTCAGTTGGGCAGTATTTGTTATGTCTATTGACACATCAAAAGCCAGTGAGAAAAATTGGAAATCTCTTACAGAATCCTTCAGTGTTTTTTCAATGTTGTTGTTGTTATGTGCTGTGGAGTCGGTTCCAACTCACAGTGACCCTGTACAGGGTTTCCAAGGCTGTAAATCTTTAAGGAAGCAGTAAGCCTCATCTTTCTCCCACGGAACAGCTGGTAGTTTCGAACTGCTGACCGTGAGATTAGCAGACCGAATTCGTTACCACTACGCTAGCAGAGCAGTAATTCGATCTGAAATGATTCCTAGAGACAAACTAACTTTGAAAGTATTTTTCTTTGGTGCTAACAACTCTGTAGCACGGTCCACGCACTCTTTTACAAACTGTCCCTCTACTGGAGGCCTCAGCTTCTTTCAGATTAGCTCATTGACTACATAACTGGTCTGTATAACGCTACCTCAATTGCAAGGAAGCTCAGTGAAAGTGACTTTTTGTGATTCAAACTCCACTGAAGAGTGCTGATTTTATACCGATTCGTTTGGCCTCCCATTTCATCGAGTTTAGCATGTGTTGAGCTATAATGATGCTCGAGATTGTAATTTTTCATTACTGCTAACATCTCGCCTCAAACCAGGCACACAGGTTTGCCTTTGACTCCAACCACAACAAAAAAGAATCATTTGTCCATTTCTCTTGCAAAGATCGACACTCTGCAGCAACTTTTCTTTTCCCTGTAGTCACCATTTGTAGGATGTCACACCACTTAAGTTTTAATAACTATCCAGTGTGTGTGTCGCCAGCAACACGATTATTTTGCTTTGCTTGCTGTTTGAATCCTGCATCTTGGATTTGGAACATGTCCAACGTTTATATCATCCACTCTTGAGGTCTTTTCTGTGTACTGTAATTTCCTGTATCTTCATCTGAGATTCAGTTTTTGTGATGATTGTGGATTGGGGATGTGTGGATAAAGCTCGTGTTGTAGTTAATATCTGTGTCGACATCATTGTCAGTCATCACAGGCAGGGTCATCCAAGTCGCTGGGAATCATCTCATCACATCTCATCTCATCATCATTTCGCCACAGTGTGCTAGCACGTCCACAATGTGGACACTGCCAGCCTGCCTGGCACTAACTGTCCTCTGAGTCACCGCAATACAGGCAGCCGGCCAGAAGCATACGTGTCTGTCCTTTCATGTACTCATGTGTGTCTTGTCTATCCCGTAATGGACGTTCCTTGATTGTCCCTTAAAATCTGCATTATTGTGATTCACTCAATATAAATTTATGTTGCTATGAAAAAAGCTCTTGGATTATTGAATTTTGAATCCTGCCTGCAGTTGCCTTTGCAGGGACAGACCAAATGATTTTGGGGGCCTTATGAGGCCCACAGGCCAGACATTGCCCACCCTTGATTTATGTTGTGAATTGCATTCGTTGTTTTCTAATATTGAACCATCCTTCGATACCTGTGGTGAATCCATTTGGTCATGATGCATTGTTTTTATATGCTGTTGGATTCAGTTGGCTAGAATTTTATTGAGAAGGTTTTCATCATTTTCATGCGGGATGTTGCTGTCATTGTTGTGCTGTGAAGTCGGTTTCAACTCAAAGTGACCCTGGGTAGGGTTTCCAAGATGTGGCTGGTGGGTTTGACCTGCCAACCTTATGGTTAACAGTGTCGTAATTATCTTACAGCACCACCCCAGAACTCCTCCTGAAGGAT
>NW_006409013.1:859067-863050 GCF_000296735.1 Chrysochloris asiatica | reverse complement strand
TCTTCGAGACTATACATTTTAATGGCTATTAAATATTCACAAGATTATGCACCAACACTACTAAATTGCAGAACAATCTGTGTTAAACTTTTCCTCCTTGAGTTTTAAATCCGTTTATAAATCACACCTTCCCATGGGACCCGGCTGCCGTGAACTTTGTGTCCAGCCAATCCGGGGTCCTGGGGGTGCAAAGCCCTCAGCTTCTTGGGCAGTGGGTGCGCTGCTCTGGTCAGGTTGCTGGGATGGAGGGAACCATGCCCCAGAAGACCAAGACCAAGGGCCGAGTTAGAACAGAAGCTGGGAGACACCACCGAGGACTTTGGGCAGGCTGTGTCTATGGGTTGGCACTTATCTGCCTCCTCTACCCTGGAGTCCCAGACTGCACTGTGCACTGGGGAGCAGGCAGCTCAGGAGTAACCTTAGCGGTTGGGACCATGAATGTTGCAAGAATGTTATCACTAACTCCTGTCACCTGACCCCTTTGGGCCTGAAAGGCCCACACATGGGGTAGCAGCTGCAATGGGGGCATATTTAGGGTGGGGGTAGCTTGGAAGGTGGTTGGGACCCAGTGTCCCTGGGGAGGTGCAGGGCTGGTGGGGAGACACGGGATGTGGGCACAGGACCTTGGGGAGGCGGAGTCTGGCGACATGGGGCAGGAGTCTGTGGATGGTCAGGGGGCGGGTGCTAAGAGCAGCCCCAGGAGCAGTGCCCCGCAGCAGCCAGCGGCGGGATGGGGGAGCTCGGTGTCGGGGGTCGGGGCCCGGCGCGTGGCGCAGGTGGTGCCAGCTGGGGACGCTAGGTCGCAGGCCATGTAGGGTTCCAGGCAGGCGGTGAAGGCCATGATGTGCGCCAGGAAGGTCTGCTCCTGGACTCCATGCACCAGGTGGGCCTGTGGGCTGTGCGAACACCACTGCATCCTCGCTGTGCTGCGTCTCGGACGACAGGGGCAATGGCATCTGCTGCTTGTACGAGTGATCCTTGCTAATGTCCTGGGTGACTTCGGGCTGAGGAACTGTGCCAACGTAGCCAGGCCAGTTGCCATACAAGATGGAGGTGGAGGCCTTGCCATCAGCGGCCTTACTGTTTGCTAGCTGGAAGATAAAGGTTTCTCGTTTTGTGTAGCCTTCAAATGAGAAGATGTGGGCGTGGTCACCCACCGGTGACGCTGGGTAACGTATCCTTCTTGCTGTGAGTTTGTCCTCAAACATGACGGCTCAGTCAGCGCAAGGTGTGTCGTGCTCCCCTGGAGGAAGAAACCCTGGGGATTCATGCTCAGCATGTGGAGGGGCTGCCTCTGTCCTTTCTGACAGAGAGGAGGCCTGGGCGAGGTCTCAATTAACATCATACTTCCTGTCTCTGGGCTCAAACAGGCCCATGAGATGTGTCACTGAGCGGCCTATGGAGGCCTCAATGACAGCCACGCGCAATTCCACACATAGGAGGCATCCTGGTACTTGTCCAGCCACTCCAGTACCAGGTTTTGTCTGTCCAATCTGACCGCACTCTGATTTGGGTACTCAGGGGCCTGCGGTTCCCTTGGGAACCTGTAGGGGAACGTGTACCTGCGGCCCCCTCCCCTCCCAGGATCACGTTGATGTCTGTGTTGGAGATGAGCTGAGAGGCAACGTCCTGGCTGCCCTCGTTCAGTGCCTGGGTCGGCACTTCAGCATCTGAGTACCAGTCTCCGTTTGCCAAGTGTGCTAATTTGATGACCAGTGAGGTATGCTGGTCCCGGATGGTGGTCACCACTAGCACAGACTTCCCTGCTTTCTTGGCCCGGCTTAGCACAGAGATGATCTCCTTGCCATGGGTTGTGTTGCACTGGTTTAAGTGGGTGGCTGCATTCAGGCCAACGGTCTCCTAGTTGCCTTTGACAGAGCCACGTACCGGAAGTGGTCCATGGCCATGGGTTTCTCAGGCCCCAGCTTGCTATTCAACTGCCCTTTTAGGATCTGAGTGGCTGTCACCGTGGGCACCCTCGTGTCATCCCCCAGGAAGAGAATGAGTTTCTTGGCAGCTGGGTGGATTGGCTGCAGGTTCTTGGTGGCATCCACGGCCTGGGCTGCCTGCTGGTTCAGGAAGGCTGGATCTTCCTCCTCAAGTGGGATGTTGCCAAGTACACGTTGGCGTTTCAGGAGCAGCAGCAGCGGCATCCAGGCGTCCTGCATGTCTGCGGTGTGGTGCTGGGACCTGGAGTCTGAGATTCTCGGAGACTGAGTGGCACCCGCTTCTGGGCAGGCTCCTATTGGGTCTTCTTTTTGGATGGGTGCATTTATTACTATAATTGCTCTCTCCCAAAGGTTTGGGTAAACTGTGTTTTTGTTTTCATTTGAATCAAATCATTTTTAAATTTCATTTTCTATTTCTTCTTTTATCTTGGTTCTACTGCTGATCCTCTGCCACGTCTCCAGTGTCACAGCATTCTGGCCTTAGGTGAAATGGTCTGGTATTGGCCTGTTTGAATCAGGCAGTCATATGCCAGGACTTACAAACTGAAGAGGAATGGCATTGCATTCATTGTCAAAAAGAGCAGTTCAAGATCGATCTTGAAGTACAATACTGTCTGTGATAGGATAATACTCATATGCCCATGAGGAAGATCAGTTCATTCCACTACTATTCAAATTTACATACCAACCAATAAAGGCAATGATGATGGATTGAAGAATTCTACCAACTTCTTCAATCTGAAGTTGATCAAACATGCAATCAAGATGCATTGATAATTACTGGTTATTGGAATGCAAAAGTTGGAAAGAAAGAGGAAATTATGGTCTTGATGATGGAAGCAATATTGAAGATGACATAAAAAAATTTTTGCAAGACCAATGACTTATTGATTGCAAATTCCTTTTTCTTAACAACATAAAAGGTCTCTACTACACATTGACCTCATCAGATGGAATGCACAAAAATCAAATTGACTACATATGTGAGAAGAGATGATGGAGAAGTTCCATATCATCAGCCGCAGAAAGGTCAGGGGCTGACTGTGGAATAGACCACCAATTGCTCATGTGAAAGTTCAGGTTGCAGCTGAAGAACATTCAAACAGAGGATAACATGCTCAGATTTCTCAAGCTAAAAGAACTGAAGAACATTCAAACCTTAAGTTGGAATATTTAAGAATTCTCTGGGAAAGTGCGATGGCTCCATACAGTAAACATTGGACTAGGAAAGACAAGTTCAGCTATTTGAGTCCTCCAGCTTTTCTGTGTAAGAAAGATAAGACTTGCTGCTCCCACAGAGATTTAATACCTTGGAAAGCCTCAAAGTGTCGCTATACAGTGGAACTGACTTGACAGCACTTAATAATAACAGCAATGGGAATTTTTTTGAATGCTACAGAAAGCATCAAAAGAAGATAGAAAGAATATACAGTTGAATTCCTTTTTTCCTGTGAATGGGTCATACTTTCTGGATTCACTGTACAAAATAGAACTGTTCAATGCTAAACTGTTTCAAGTACATGGTTAAGAACCAATGATATTGAAGGAAGAAATCTAACCTGCACTTAAGGCGTTGGTAATAAACAAGGCTTCAGGAATTGGCACAATACAGATTGAAATGTTTCAACAAACTGAGGCAATGCTGGAGGTACTACTGACTCATCTATGCCAAGAAATTTGGAAGACATCTATCTGACCAACCAATTACAGGAGGTCCATATTTGTGCCCATTTAAAAGAAAGGTTACCCAGTGGAATGCAGAAAGTATAAAGCAATATCATTAATATTACATGCCAGTAAAATATCGCTGAAGATAATTCAAAAACTGTTACATCCGGACATTGACAGGAACCTTCCAGAAACTCAACCTGGATTCAGAAGAGGATTTGCAAGGAGGGATATCATTGCTGACATTAGATAGATCTTGGCTGAAAGCAGAGAATGCCAGAAAGATGTTTACTTATGTTTTATTGACTATGCAAATGCATTTGACTGTGTGGATCATAACACACCATGGGGAACACTGTGAAGAAT
>NW_006409013.1:836567-856567 GCF_000296735.1 Chrysochloris asiatica | reverse complement strand
TTCCTATCAAACCCTAATCATAAAGATAAACTCTGACTGACTAGATTAAAAGACATAGGATCAGCCAGTTGGATTCCCAAAAGGCCATTTGAGTAAGGGAATTTTATGTGTATTTCCGAGTTTTCTGAATGCCAACATGGAAGCATCTTAGTAAAAAAATCAGTGATCTCTGTTATACCTTCTTGGAGTAATGATCATGAATTTATATTTTTATTCTAACTGGAAAAATTATTACATGGTTGGGGTGGGGTACTTTGAATCTACTAGATATAGCTTTGCTATCCAACCTCTTTATTCCCACCAAATGATTGGGTGGGACCATGCATATAGGGTATACGGGATCCTAATTCTGGGATTGGTTAGCTTGGATAGCCAATAACTTTAAAAGAAGCCATCTCAGAAGCAGGAACAGACAATCCCAAGACCATCAAGAAAGACAGCCTGAGTGGAGCATGAATTAAATCCCTCTCTAGGGACAGTAGAGGTGGTATCAGAGACTGCAGCATGGAGAACCAGGGAAGCTCAGGCTTCTCGGCCCATGGTCCCAGGGAAGCTGAGTGCCTACGGGCAGGAGGCTGACATGCAGAGTGTGTCCTTTGGGCATTTATGTTGGTGTTAAGTGTCGTCAAGTCGATTCTGACCCATGGCGACCCTGTATAGCGTTTCCAATGAACAGCTAGTGAGTTTGAACTGCCAACCTTGCAGCTCAAACGGCTTTGCAGTCTGGCGCATTAACCCACAGTGCCATACCAGGACATTTATAGGCCAGCTGAAAGAGCTTTGCAACGCTTGCTGGAGCAGGGCTGAGGTCAAGGGGCCACATGGCTGAGTGGGCTGAAGATGAGAGCAAGGCATGCCTTTAGTATAACAGAAAAGAGGTGTTCCTGTTTGGAAAACTGTTGCATCCTATATTGTTTCTGACCTCAAATGCCCCATAATCATGAGTATTGTTATGAGTTCTATGTGGCCTTTGCAATGGATTATCGAACCCAGATGTGAGGCAGAAAATGCTGTGGAGGAATGGTTAGTGTAAGAATAGGGTAAAGAAGATGAGGAGGAGACGTGTTTGACCTCTACTTTACAGGAGTCTTGGGCTAACTTCGAGTCTGATTCTCCTTCTCCCCTGAGAAGCCGGACGAAGTCAGACACAGTTCCCACATAGTTTTTGCAGTTGAGTCAAGAGCAGCATTTGGGGCCGTAGACTCATGGAAACATGAAGTTTTGTAAGAGAAGCAACAAAGGGGCATGGGAAGTGAGACTCTGGATTTTTAGATAGCTATATTGGTTTCTGTTACCAGTAATGGCTGAAAGGAATATAAGAGATAAAATGCTACAGCTGAGGGGAGAAAAGCAGTTTCTGGAGCTGTCTGAAGCTGAAGCCACACTGGATAAATCATGTGACTGATTGGGGGCCAAGGCCTACCAGCCTGCCAGAGGCCCAAGGCCATACACATATGAATGGACTAAGTCCAAGGAGAAAGAAAAGATTGCACTTGAGTGTTTATGTATTTGACTATTTTATGGAAATTGATTTCTCCTGCCACGGTTCACGCTCACCAACCACTCCTCAGAAACCTTCTACAGGGTCACTATGGGTTAGAACCTACCCAACGGCACTTAACAACAACAACCATTGTAAAATAGCCATACTGGGGATGATGATGACAGAGAGTTTGTAAACCAGCCTTCAGTTTATATTTGATTGGATTTGCCAATGGGAGAGTTGGAATTTGCCCAGAAGAAAAAGGCTTTTTGTTTGTGGGTTAATGCGCTGGACTGCGAGGTCAGTTTGAACCACAAGGTCAGCAGTTCAAGCTCACCAGCTGCTTGGAAACCCTACACAGGGTTGCTATGGGTCGGAACCAACTCGACAGCACTTTACAACAACAACAGACTATCACAATGATGTTCTATTGAGTGTGCTTTATTAATTCGAATTACTGGCCTTTTGTTCAGAACACTTAACCCTTGTGCCATAAAGATAACCAAATACAGTAACCGTGCCTGGTAGGGATAAGTTCAGACAGTCAGCACAACTTGAGATAAACAAAGCAACAAAGAAGTTTCTGGAGTTCCTCGGGCTCCCACTTTACACCCAAGATCCCTATAAATCCACATGCCCCCTTTACCTCAGGGAGATATCTGGAAGACGTCCACACCCCTGTTCTCATAAATATCGATCATCAATAAATGCTTTGCTCTTTGCTCTGAGTCCTGTCTCTGAATATTGGCTACATCATCACCAAGTGATAAAGAACCTTTTTCCTGGGTACAGTAGGCAGTTCTGTGCCAAGGTGAGGGCATTGGTGCTAACACAGGTCCTCTATAATGTCATTTCATCCCACTCATGCTGTAGATACTTCTAGTTTGAAGGCAGGAATGAGCAAATTGCCTATGCTTCTCATCAGTCAGTCTGATGCTCACAGCCCCTTGTTGCCCTACATCAGGCTGACGGATAAACAGCCCAGGAAACCAGCGAACACGAACTGTCTTGCTTGAAAAATGGGGGGTTGCTCCTCTACACTGGTAGATTGAAAATTCTTTAATGGGACAATCGGTCAGAGGAAAAATAATACCAAATTGAAACTCAGTATCACATCTAGTTAAGGAGCTCTGGTAGCGTAGTGGTTACGAATCGGGCTGCGAACCACAAGGTCAGCAGTTCGAAACTATCAGCTGTTCCGTGGGAGAAAGATGAGACTTTCTGGTTCCGTAAAGATTTATAGCCTCGGAAACCCTGTGCAGGGTCGCTATGGATCGGAACCGACTCCAAGGCACTTAACAACAACAATCATATCTAGTTAAGCTAAAATCTGAGGACCTTCTACGTTGAGGGCTCCCGGTCTAGGGTCCTTGACCCCCGCAAGTTTCAGGCCCCGGGAGAGGTTCCGAGGTGGGTCGAGTTCTGAAGTCCCAGGCTAGAAAGACCTAGCCGCACTTTCCGTTACTTTCCTCCGTCGTTTCTAGAGCGATTTCAAACTTTGCCTTCCAAGACCAGGAGCTTTTCCAAGAACCCCTGGCGCCCAGAGTCGCGCCCAGGTAGGTGCAAGGGGGTGAGCCAGGCAGAAGGCCGGCAGAAGCGGGGCGGGGTCTGGAGCGGGGCCACCCCCCGCGCCCTTCTCCAGGGGAGCTCCAGTTTCCTGCGAGCGTGCACCGGGCGCATGGAGGCTACTGGGGAGCCAGAGCCCGTGGAGCCAAGCCCTGGGGCCGATCCCGAGAGTCGCGGCACGCGCTGCTTGCGGCTGTCCGGTTTCCGAGGGGAGCTGCGGGCGCTCTTGGTCCTGGCGGGCCCGGCGGTAAGGTTGCCTCAGACAGAGGTCGGTACGGGACGGACGGAGCGCGGGTCGGGTGACTGGATCGGCCTGTGTGTGACGCGAAGCCAGTGCAGGGGGCGGCTGACTGGGGCGCCTGGTCCACCGGCGCAGAAGCGCAACCCTGCCCCGGGTTCCTGCCTCCTGCGTGAGGACGAGTGGGAGCCCACCGTGCCTGCGGAGCGCGTCTCACTCCGCCCCGGCTGCCTTCTCTGAGTTCAGCCTAACCTGCTTTCTGAATTCAAGCCTGGGAAAGAAGGAAAAGTTACAGCTTGAAAGCTCGGGGAAACTTGATTTGTTTGAAAACTAGCCGTGGATAGAGTCCCAGAAGTTTAGAGATCTAAGTCATTATTCTGGATTTTTGGAAGAAGAAGGTTTGTTGTTGTTTGTAAGCTGTGGTGGCACATTTAGACTCACAGCGACCCCGTGCGTGTCACTATAGAACTGTCATCCAGAGGGTGTTCAATGGCTGATTTTTTTTAGTATTTCACCAGGCCTTTCTTCTGAAGCACTTCTGGGTGGATTTAAACTTCCAGCGTTTCAGTTAGCAGCTGAGCATATTGACCTTACCACCACCCAGAGACTAGTCTCCAGTTATTTCATTTGTGCTTTAGTCCAGCACTTCCTCACCGAACCTTTGTCTGCCAGGTGTAACTCTGTCTCTGATGTAGGGGACCTGCTGGGGTCTCCAGGGATCCACACATGCCATTTGTGCTTATCCCTGTTTGTGTGTGTAGATATGTATGCACACATGTATATTATGGTGTTTGTTGCAAATGTTACATGTTCATTGTGAAAATAATAAGAAGATTAAGACAAACGAAAGATGAAGCAATCACCAAAAAATAACTGACATTTTCCTGCCTGACTGTATGACTGCTTTATCCAAATGAATCCTATAGGTAGGCACCTGCATTAGTCTCTTATAAGATGTATGTGGACGCTCTCTTGATCACTTTTCATCTTTATTTCCATCTAAGGAGCTCTGGTAGCATAATGGTTATGAATCAGGCCCCTAACTTCAGGGTCAGCAGTTCGAAACTACCAGGTGTTCCACGGGAGAAAGATGAGGCTTTCTGTTCCTGTAAAGATTTACAGCCTGGGAAATCCTGTACAGGGTCGCTATGAGTCGGAACCGACTCCACGGTGCATTCAACAACTGTTAGTTTGCTATTTCTGGAGGGCACAGAACAGGAGGAGGTTATCCTTTCTTTTCCAATGGATGTTTGAAGTCCAATGATTTTACCTCCAAGTTCCCATCATAAAATAGGTTGCATACCTTATCTGATGGAGTCCTGGTGTGCTGCTGTAGGTAAGCACTGGACTGCTAACTGCTATCCTTGGAAACCCTATACAGGATTGCTATGGGCCAGAACCGACTGGCTAGAACTTACTAACAACAACAGTGCCTTGCCTGGTATTTATTTCTCTCTCCCGTTCTCCATCTGCTCTATCATCCTTTGAGAATCCAAGAAATTATTCAGGCTAAGTGAGGACTTTCTGAGATTCTCTTCCACGGAGCTTTGACTGAGGCCTGAAGGAGAATAATGCATACATACTGCAAAGGAAATAATATGAGATGAATAATATAAATCTGTATATTACCCTGTGGGGAGCTTGGTGTGGCGCTGTGGGCTACTGCTCTGGACTGCAGAGTTGGTTTGAGCCACAGGGTCGGCTGTTCAAGCTCACCAGCTGCTCCTTGGAAACCCTATACAGGGTTGTTATGGATCGGAACTGACTCCATGGAGCTTAACAACAACAACAAAAGACAGCTTTAGGAAAACATGTATTTGTGACGGAGGAAAACTAATAGTTGAAGATCATTTCGCTTCTGCAATTTCAACTATGTTTATGCTCTATCTTGAATTGTGGTGTTGAAGGAGAATACTAAAAGTGCCATGGGCTGCCAAAAGAACCAATAGATCTGTTTTGGAAGAAGTGCAGCCAGAGTGCTCCTTGGAGGACAGGATGGCCAAACTTCGTCTCTCATACTTTGGACATATTGTCAGGAGGGAACAGTCGCTAGAAAAGGATGTCATGCTGGGTAAGATGGAGGGTCAGAGAAAAAGAGGAAGATCCCCAATGAGATGGATTGGCCAGGTGGCATCATTGATGGCATCGAGTGTGACAGCAGTAGTGAGGTTGGCCCAGGATCAGACATTGTTTTGTTCTGCTGTGCATGGGGTCGCTATGAGTCGGTTCCGACTCGATGGCACCTGACAACAACAACAACAATTAGCATCTCGCCACCTACCTTAATTGTCAGACTTCTGAAAAATAATTCCAAAGATTTATTGCTCCCTTTGGACATGGACTGCCCTAAGCATTGCTAGGTATTCAGAAGTAGAACAGCTCAGTCTGAGGGAGAGGAACCCACCTGTGAGAGCTAGTCCTCCTTCTGTGCTTAACTGCAGAACAGAATTACCAGAGACTACCCTGCCTCTGGTAGCGTAGTGGTTACGAATCGGGCTGCGAACCGGAAGGTCAGCAGTTCGAAACTACCAGCTGCTCCGCGGGAGAAAGATGAGGCGATCTGCTCCTGTAAAGATTTACAGCCTCGGAAACCCTATTCAGGGTCGCTATGGGTCGAAACCGACTCGACGGCACTTAACAACAACAACAACAACAACCCTGCCTCTATGATAAGCAAGGAACTCTGATAGTGCAGTGGTTTCCAGTCGGGCTGCTAACTCCAGAGTCAGCAGTTCGAAACTACCAGCTGTTTTGCAGGAGAAAGATGAGGCTTTCTGCTCCCGTAAAGATTTACAGCCTTGAAAACCTTAGAGTCAGACTGACTCCATGGCACATAATCACCACCACCATACGATAAGCACTGGACTACGAACCATAAGGGCCATGGTTCAAGCCTTCCAGCCACTCCCATTTAGCTGTCTATATCTCAGCTCATGGTGTCCATATGTGTGTGAGAGTAGTAATGTGTTCTATAGGGTTTTCAATGGCTGGGTTTGTTGTTGTTTACAAGTAAATAACCAGGCCTTTCTTCCTAGGTACCTCTGAGTGAACTTGAACCATCAACCTTTCAGTGAACAGTAGGACACGTACTGTGCACCACCCAGGAACTCCGCAGTCGGGATTTGTTCTTGGTTGTCGAGTCAGCTCTGACTCATGTTAGCTCTCTGTGTGCAGAGTAGAACTGCTATAAAGTTTCCAGGCTAGGACCCTGCTGAAGCAGGTGGACAGCCCTGTCTGTCCGCGTGTCTCTGAGTGAGTTTGAACCACCAACCTTTTGGTTACTAGTTGAGAGCTTAACCATTTGTGCCACCCATGGATTCCTGCAATTAGGACCACAAAATTATGGACTAGTCATTTGAATGTTACCCTATAAGTAGTAAAGAAATTCTTAGCAGTGAGTGCTTAGTGACAGATAGGAGATTTAACAGGAGACAGTTGATAGAGTCAGGAGATAATCTAGGCCAAATGTGATGAAGGTCCAAATAGAGAAGATTGTTCATCAAAGGATGAATAGGGGTGAATATTCAGTGATGGATGGGGACAGTTTGGCAGAGGAAACCTGGGAGTGGCCCGGACACTCCGTCTTCCTCATTTCCTCTTTTCTAAATACCTCTTGGAAACTCTGGGTCATGTAAATAGTTAACACACTCAGTTACTATCTGAAAGGTTGGTGGTTCAAATCCATCCAGAGGTACCTCAGTAAAAAGGTCTGATGTCAGCATTGACTTGATGGTTTTCAGGGGCAGTTGTGGCTTACTGATAGAATTCTCACCTTCATGTATGGGAGTTCTGTATCTGGCCATTGCACCACCTGTCTGTCAACATAGTCTGTGTATTGCTAGGATGCTAAACAGGCTTCACTGGAGCTACCAGATTATAATGGACTAACTAGCAAGAAAGTCCTGGCAATCTATTTCTGAAAATTCAGCCAGTGAAAACCGTGTGATGCATAATGGTCTGGTCTTGTTGTACATGGAGTCACAGTGAGTTGGGGACAGCTAACAACAACAGATACCTTTCCACTGGATCCACTTCTACTGTGGAGAAGGGGGTTGTGCCAGATGACCTTTCAGGTGACCCTTGCTGCTAAGAGTGAACTTTCAGACATCAGGGGAGAGGAGTTAGGAAGGAGTCTTTCCCAAGTCCTTTCCCTAACCCATTGGCAGGTTTATCGAGGTTCCTCTCCAGGCATTTGGTCTTACAGAACTTCCCGTATCACTTTATCTTCAGCCAGCCTTGTGGATTGCTGCCTGGTCAAAACATGAGCAGCATCTCTGTGACAAGTAAGGACAGAAGCCGTTAGTCGTTCCTCACTGCCAGTGGAGCTGCCATCAAGACACTGAGACTAACAAACTTTTATCCTGAAGTTGCTCCTTCCCTGGGCTCAGCAGTATGCATTCTGAAGGGTCTGGAGCATTCTCAGTGTGCTCCTTGGCCATCCGGATCTTGATTGAGTGTGTTTTAGAGTGGGAGTTGAGGTTACACTGAAAGATAGAGTCTTTGGTGTGTTGATACAGAGTCAGGCAAAGCATGTAAACAATCTCTGCAGATGACCTAGGTATACAATCTACGGTCAAAAGCTTACACAAAGTGCCTGGAATCAGGATCTGAGAACCAAGTAAGTGGTTAGTTAGCAAATGCTACTTTGCTAGTGCCACGAGTGGGTAGCTGTATAAAACAGACATTTATTTTCTCCCAGTTCAGGAGGCTGAAGTCTGAATCCAGGGCCCGGGCTCTAGGAGGCAGCTCTCCCTTTCTGCTGGCTCTTGGGGGAAGAGCTACACGTGGCAGCCGTCTGCCTTCATTTGTGCTTGCTTCTTTCTGTGACTGTACTGCTCCTTATGTTAGAAATGAATCCCGATGTCGCGTAAAAGACGCTCGGTGAGACTAAATTACCTTGGCAAAGTAAAATTTACTCTTGCAAGAGGTTGCGTGCGCATAGCCGTACATACACGAACAGGCTAGCGAGCACACCGAGTGAGCAGTCCGCTTGGGATTTTAATCCCTGACGCGAGTCTCAAGGCTGTGTCTTACCCTATTGGCTAGGGTTTTGACCGCACACTCTATTCCCTTACCCGGTTGGCTAGTTCGAATTTTTAAGGCGCACATTCCTACTTTAGGAAAAGAAGAAGAGAGCAATCATAAAGTCTTTGCTCTAGGAAGTAGTTTTAGGAGAAAGTGATCATAAATTCCTTACTCCAGGAAGTAATTTAAGGAAAAAGAAAGTGATCATAAAAATATTTTTCCACAATTCCGCCCCCCTTTGTTTTTTGTTTTTTTTTGTTTTGTTTTGTTTTTGAAGAAAGAGAAAGGAGAAAGGTCACCTGAATACAATAAGAAAAAAAAAATCGTGTTTTTTTTTTTAGACTTCTTCATTCTTCAAATTCTGCAAGGAGATGTTGACTTTGGTGTTCATATGTTTCTAGGTGAAAAGGGTTATTTTGGTATAGGGGTGGGGTTGTTTGGATAGGGCTGTTTCTATGAGTTTTAGAACTAATCCTCTTATACAGGGTGTAATACAGCATCCTATTAGTGTTGATATGCCGAATATGATAATTAAAGAGGTGAGGACAGAAGTCATAAGCCCTTTCCATTTCCTGAACCATTGTTCCAAGAAAAGGGGTCATCTATGCCTGAATTTTCAGCAAGTTCATTAACTAAGGTGGTCAACACTTGTAATGCTTTGGTAATGGTACCATCAGGAGCTGTGTTATTGGGAATGAAAGTACAACATTGGAGTCCGATTATAACACATACTCCTCCTTTTTCTGCTAATATCATATCTAGGGCTAACCTGTTTTCCCAGGCCATTTTGCTAGTAGGTCCTAATTGTTCTGCTATTCCCTTTACAGCATCCCTGGTATAATTTACAAATCTTTGTTGATTATAATCGATGTAGTTAATCCAGTCCACATTTTTGTTAATGGTTGACCACCAGAATAGTACAGATTCAAACCCTGCAGCTATTTGGTTTCTTGCTTTGAATTCATTGGGCACCCCTCGGGGTACTCCTATACTGTCTATGGGCATCGAAAGACCCATGGGGAGGAGTTACACTTCTTTTGACTTTACGTCTATTTCCTGTAGTTGTTGACTGATGGAATGCTAGGGTGAAAGGGATGGCCAATTGCACCAGAGAACAGGTGCCACTCCAAGTTGCCGGTAGAGCCTGAAACAGTTGTTTCCTGCAGTACCACCAGACGTCTGCTCGTGGGATAGCTAGGGCTGACTGATTTGGGAGCTCTTTGAAGACTTTGTGCTCACTGCATCCCGTCAGGTTTCCGATGAACATCAAATTCCCCCCCTGTCTGGAGAGACACGAAGTGAAGTTGACATTCGAGGCCAGAGGCCTAATGGTCCTCGGGGACTGACCCCTAAGACCCCTGACATTAGGGAACAGTCGTGACAGTGACAATGACTTACAGGATTCATTGCCCCAGGCTATGGGGTCCTGGAAGAGAGCAACCATACAATGCATGCTCTGGGAGTCTGAGGACCATCCGAGTGGAAAGGGGACCACTTGGGCTTCCGGTCTTCCTGTTCCACAGGCATAACAATCGCTCTTATTTAGAGTGCAAACAGAATATTTAATCCATTCCAACCAAGCATTCACATCCTCATATCCTGTTTCTATAGCTATGTTGTTGTTGTTGTTAAGTGCCGTCGAGTCGGTTCCGACCCATAGCGACCCTGTACAGGGTTTCCGAGGGTGTAAATCCTTACAGGAGTAGAAAGCCTCATCTTTCTCCCGCGGAGCAGCTGGTAGTTTCGAACCGCTGACCTTAAGGTTCGCAGCCCGATTCGTAACCACTACGCTACCAGAGCTTCTATAACTATAGTTTTTCTTAAGTCTTTAACTTACATAATTGTCACTTTGGAAGGGGTCATTTCCTGAACTTAAGGGGGAGGGGGTACTAGATCTGAATCATTTCTAGAATTCTGTGTTTGAGTTCTATCTTTGATAAAAGGTAGGCCTTGAGTTTTGTCTAATTAGTTTTAGAGAGGAGACTCCTATAGGATATTTTCCTGTAACATCAGCTCCCAATCCATAGTTCCCTATTATTGAAGGTTCTCTAGTCATGGTTTTGGGATTATCTATAATTAAGAGTAATGGATTGATTGCATTGTTAGGATTTGCAATGGGGGGCTGGGGTAGACCCTAGTATGATCTATAAAGTCCATTACCGATATTGGGTGGTCCACCGAATATCATTCCAGTTATTACAGGGACCCCTTTTTTGTTTGTTTCTCACTGTTCTATAGGGGAAAGACATTTATCAACATTGGACAATTGTCTCTGAGACTTCTCTTGTCGGCACAGGATAACAGAACAGGGGGAGATGCCATAGTTGTATCTACCATTAATTTGATTGGCTGGTCATAACCAAAATCTCTTTGCATCTCCCTCATGGCACTGGTACATTTTACCTATATTAGCTTCTAAACCCAAACCCTCTTGTCAGGGACACGTTAGAACTCTTGGGCCCTAGACCGCTCTTATTCTGGCTTCGTATCTACCCCTGCACCCTGAGTTTTCTCCTACTATAAAGAAGGATCAAGGAAGTGGGTAAGACATTTCTAGTCCAACAAGAATAGTAATACTGAGAAGACTAGCCTCGAGACAAAGCTAAGGACATAAGACCTGAAACCCTAATTGAAGCAGCTGGCCACAGGCAGAAGAACCGTGAAGATAATGCCTAGAGCTGACAACTGCAGAAGGAACTCCATTTTCAATAAGTCTGCATCCCTTGATGAATATTCAACATATCATTCCTCCTAATCAATGTTTTAACCCATTCTTAGAGGAAGAGAACCCATACCTTTTTAAGCACAGTGCACCCCCATTTTACCAGGTCTGAGAAGTGGTGACTCACTGGGACTAGTACTTTAGACCCCCGAGAGCCAGAGGGACCAAGGAAAAATGTGACAATCTGGCAGAGGTGTGGCAAGGCAGCCTCTCAGCTTCTTTCCAGGGTCACTTTGAGAGGTTCCCTAGGTGAGGAATGTGTTTCCCACCATAATGACATTTCCCTTGGGGAGAGTCCTTTTTTTACCATTTCCTTTATTTGAGTAGTTAGTCCACTCCTCCACGGTTGGCTGTCTCAATGGTCAACTGCACCTGGGAAGGGCCCTCACAGTTCGGCTGGAGTCTGTTCTCACCAGGTCTTAATCAGCATCAAGTCTCATGGTCAGAAGTGATGAACAGTGAATTTGAAGGGATGGGTTTGGACCAAAAGTTCTTTTAACGTCTACAGCATAATATAGTTTTCCTCCTCTTAAAAAGACGAAATACATCCATACAGGGTGGCCCACATTTTAACAACTATAAAAATGTTTTCAATTTAAAAAGAGTATTGGTATGCCAAATATCTTTTAAAACAGTATTTTGTTCTCAGAGGATCTGAAACATTAATACAAAAATAAAATACATACAAAGTCTTGAGCAATATATAATTTTTTAAAAAATGCTATCACAACAACCAAACAAATCCTTAACTATCCTTTAAATGGATTAATTTATACAATTTTACTGTAGAAAGAATACCAAAGATATTAAAACAGAACAAAACAACTACTCAGTGCCCGATTCACATTAAATTTCACCTTGTTATGGGTAAACTCAGAATTTTGCATTGTAAGCTCAAACAACATATGTCTACATTTATCTTAAGAATTCTATTTGAAAAACTACCATATTGGCTGTAGATCTTTTCTCCCTTCTTATGGGGATAAGGTATTGTCTTCTACGGACCACCTCTCCCCAACACACCCCCCTTTTTTTTCCCTTCCATTTTGGCATTCCCTCTTAAAATGTCTTACTTTTCCACATTTAAAGTATCTGTTTTCTCCTTTGGCCGTTTTTGGGTTCCTCTCTCCTCCTGTTTTGTCCTGACTGTGGGAGTTGGGATCCCAAAGAGCAGTGGTTAATTATCCTTCCCTGAGTTGCCTGCTGGAAAGAGGTGGTGGTGGTGGTGTGGAGTCGATTCTGACTCATAGTGACACTATATACGGTTTCTAAGGCTGTAAACTATTACAAGAGCAAAAAGCTTCATCTTTTTCCCGGGAAACTGCTGGTAGTTTTGAACGGCTGACCTTGAGGCTTGTAGCTTGATTTGTAACCATTATGCTACTAGAAAGTGAAGAGGACTTGAAACATTTATTTATGAAGATCAAAGAGCACAGTCTTTGATATGGATTACATCTCAATGTCAAGAAAACAAAAATTCTCACCACTGGACCAATAAACAACATTCATATCAATGGAGAAAAGATTGAAGTTGTCAAGGACTTCATTCTTCTTGGATCAACTATCAACACTAGTGGAAGTAGCAGTCAAGAGATCAGACGACGTATTGCACTGGGCAAATCTGCTGCACAGGAACTTTTTAAAGTATTGAAGAGCAGAGATGTCAGCTTGAGGACTAAGGTGCGCCTGACCCACGCCATGGTGTTTTCAATAACCTCATATGGATGCGAAAGCTGGACAATGAATAAGGAAGATCGTAGAAGAATTGATGCCTTTGAGTTGTGGTGTTGGAGGAGAATACTGAAAGTGCCATGGACTGCCAAAAGAACCAATAGATCTGTTTTGGAAGAAGTGCAGCCAGAGTGCTTCTTGGAGGCCAAGATGGCTAAGCTTCATCTCTCATAGTTTGGGCATATTGTCCGGAGGAAACAGTCGCTGGAGAAGGATGTCATGCTGGGTAAGGTGGAGGGTCAGAGAAATAGAGGAAGACCCCTAACGAGATGGATTGGACAGGCGGCATCATTGATGGACTCAAGTGTGGCAGCGGTAGTGAGGTTGGCCCAGGATCGGACATTGTTTCGTTCTGCTGTGCATGGGGTCGCTATGAGTCGGTTCCGACTCGATGGCACCTGACAACAACAACAACAACAATGCTACTAAAGCTCTTTGCCCTAAGGTTGACAACATAGTTTCGGCTTTCTGTTTCTGTTTTTCTTTATCCCGTTTTACATAGACCTTTTCAATTTCCTTTAATAGTTCTTCCATAGACCTGTTTTTCCAGTTTTCTATTCTTTTTGTGTCCTTTTACAGATATCAGGCCAAGTGTTAGTGACAAATGGAACTTTAACACTCCCCGGCCCAAAGGATTTTTTTTTTTTTTTTTTTTTTTTTTGTCTCCTGAACCAGTTAGGGGTACACTGATGATTCCAATTTCTCCTCTTCCTAAGGGACTTTTCAAAGAGGAGAGTTCAGGGTTGTGAGTTGGGAGTGTAGGAGAAAGGGCAGGATTGTAAGGCAGGGGGGATAGAGAGAAAAGGGGGTCCCAAGGGGAAGAAAGTATTTCTTTCTGCACCTTGTTATCCCTTGTCTTAAGTGCAAATAGGACAACAGGACCCTGTCTCCAGCATAGGGCATAATCTGTTTCCTCCTGAGGGATAGGACTTTTATTACTGACATATTCAATTAAAGATTGGCAGACTTAGTCCTCCTCTGAGTCAAATTTAGGTCAAAAGACAGTTTTAAAAATTGGTTCCTGTGTCCAAAAGAAACAGCGATATCTTATCATTTGTTATTTTTATTTCCCTCTAGTCCGAGGGTTCTCTCTGCAGTATTTTAACATTAATCCCAATGGACTCTCAAGGGGGATTTTGTTGTTTTGGGTCCCATTTTCTCTAGAGATTCTTTTACTAATGTTATTTCCCATCCCGGCTACCTGGTTGTGTTTCCAAAGAGGCTCAACCTACTCCTATACTTGGAGGTTCCTTGCTATCTTTATTTTCGTTTCATCCGTCTCCAGCTGCTTCCCTCTCAGGAACGTTGGACCCCTCTTAGCAATTGGCGTGTCTGTATAAACCCCCAGCTCGGATCGAGTCCCTGACTCAATACCGCCCTCAGCCATATGAGGTGGTCACAGAACCGCGGATCAGGACTCCACACTCGCTTCGTGCCCAAGGCACGTCTCATTCACACACACACAACCTCCGGGATGTCCCAACCACCAAAGGAAGTACTGTTGGCCCCCGCAGTTTTCCTTACCTTTGGTCCATGTATGAAGTTACCTGGTTGCCACGTGGTGCTCGAGTAGGCCTTTTTCCCACTTTGCCAAGGGTCCGGATTTATTCGCTTCCTTGGGAGACTTCAGCAGATCTCACCCAAAGGCTACTGTAACTGGACAGCAGGACGCATCTCCCTCAGAGGAGAAGGCTAAAGCTGCTTCCCAAAGGGAATGGGAAATCCCGGACGGGCCCCCAAATTGTTAGAAATGAATCCCAATGTCGCGTAAAAGACACTCGGTGAGACTAAATTACCTTGGCAAAGTAAAATTTACTCTTGCAAGAGGGTGCGTGCGCATAGCTGTACATACACGAACAAGCCAGCAAGCACACCGAGTAAGCAGTCCACTCAGGTTTTTAATCCCTGACGCGAATCTCAAGGCTGTGTCTTACCCTATTGGCTAGGGTTTTGACCGCACACTCTATTCCCTTACCCGGTTGGCTAGTTTGAATTTTTAAGGCGCACATTCCTACTTTAGGAAAAGAAGAGAGCAATCATAAAGACTTTGCTCTAGGAAGTAGTTTAAGGAGAAAGTGATCATAAATTCCTTACTACAGGAAGTAGTTTAAGGAGAAAGTGATCATAAATTCCTTACTACAGGAAGTAGTTTAAAGAAAAAGAAAGTGATCATAAAAATATTTTTCCACACTTCTAACACAGAAGTGACTGGTTGTTGTTAAGTCCATTCGGACCCATAGCAACCCTTACAGGGTTTCCAGGAAGCAGCTGGTGAGCTTGAATCACCGACCTTGCGGTTCAAAAGGCTATGCAGTCTAACACATTAGCCCAAAATTCTACTCTGAGTGGACCTTATTAACATAACAAAACACTATTACCAAAGAAGATTACATCCACAGGTAAAGGCATTTGCTCACAACACATTTTGTTATTGTTAAGTGCCATAGTCGGTTCGGACCCATAGCATAGGGTTTCCGAGGAGCAGCTGGTGGGTTTGAACTGCTGACCTTGCTGTTCAAACTGACCTTGCGTTCCAGTGTGTTATCCTGCAGTGCCACGCCAGGACCCCCCAACACATTTTGTTGTTGTTGTTGTTAGGTGCCATCGAGTCAGTATCGACTCATAGCGACCCTGTACGTTTTAGTGACAGTACAATAAACCCTGGAACCTGGCTGCTCCCGGGACTGAGTCTCAGGCTGGGCTGACTTTGTTTAGGCCATGCGCGAAGCGTGGGCAGTCTGAGCGCAGGGTTATTGCCGTAACTTCAGCAGAGCTGTAGAGCCCCAACAGAGAACCTTTTTACCAGCATTGGCCGTTGAAGATGCATTTCATGTGGATTAACTTAACTGGGCTCAACTTCCTGGCCTTTTGTACAAGACGTCTACTATCTCACCCTCGAACTGGGCACTCACCCTAAGAAAATGGCCCTCACCCACCCAGGTAAAAGATGTCCATAGCAGTACTGTTTATGATAGCAGAAGGTGGGAAATCATCCAGAGGTCTGATGATAGAGGAGACTGGGTCTGTTCTCACATACAGCCATGAAAAACAGCTTTCTTGTGGCCTGCAGAGAGACGTAAGACTGTGCTGTAGAAATCAGATACCACCATAGAAACCAGACTCTGCTAATGCGATCATTTGCATGGTTGACATGCACAAAGGTTTAAAGGACAATGATCTGAAAAGATTTGGAACGGGTGTCGAGTTTACGACGTAGAAAGAACACATGGCCTTCACAGTTGTATAAATTCACAACGTAAAGAGGCACTGTTGTTGTAAGCTGCCTTTGAGCTGACTGATGCGTGGTCACCGTATGTTCAGCAAATAAGCTGTTATATGGCCCTGCACGGCATTACAATCGTCCACATGTTCAAGGTCATCATCGTGCCTAGAGTGCCAGCCCTCACTGAGGCCTACCTTGCCCTTGATACCCTGATGTCCCCCTCCAGCAATTGGTTTTTCTCAATAATCTTACCAAAGCAAGCAAATTGGACAAAGTTCTGTGTGATCCATAAAGTTGCATTCCTTATCTTTGGAAGTAGATCACCAGCCCTGTATTCTGAGTCTGTCTTAATCTGCAGGCTCTGCTGAAACGCGTTCCCCATGGCTAACCCTGCTAGTATGTGAGGTACTGGTGGCATCCGTCCAGCATCATGGCAACAACACGCAAGCCACCACAGTACAAAAGACAGGACAGAGAGGTGGTGGGAAGAGGCTATAAAATCATCAGATCTCTGACATGACAAGAGAGGCGGAGAGTCAAGATCAGCATCAGCTCAAGGCTGACTCCTATGAGGTGGAGGTCAGACATATCTCTAACCTCTAACCTATTTGACCAATTCTACCAGCAGCCAGCACTCCCACGGCACGGCACTTTTCTTTTCTGCTGGGTTTGATCCTTCGTGGCAATTGCCACACAGAACTCATAGACCATACTCACTCTCAGCCTCAGGATCAACTTGGAAGTAACAGGAACAACTGAGGATACAATGCGATCCTGAGTTAGGGTGAGTGCCCAGGACAGCTGCTTCTTAGCTGCTGTTGCCAGTCCTTGCACTGTCCCTAGAAAGGCAAGTGTGACAGCTTTTTAGCTTTACCAGCATGGGCCTGGAGATACCCTGTTTCACCTGTAAGCCTCCTTCCCAGAGCCTCGCTGTTCTCTTGCTCTGAGGTCAGTATGCTCACTGTAGCTGCCTTGCTCCATGGGCTGGGCAGTTCACTGGGTTGCCTCCCACTGGTCTACCTGGTTCTGCTGCTCTTGTTTCTTCACTGTTCTTGCTGTCTCATGCTGTCTACAGTGTTACACCTCTCTCCGTCTCCCGGATCTAGGGGCTTCTCAGCACAGGGACCCTAGGTCCAAAAGATGTGTTCTGTCTTTTGTAGTGAGGTTCCCCCCTTTTCCGACCTCTAGGATTGGCTCATTTAAGACTATCAGGATGGGAAAATAAACCAATCCTTTCGTTAGGGTTCCACACACCATATTTTCATGGAGTCCTGGTGCAGCACTGTAGGATAAGCACTGTACTGCTAACTGCAAAGTCAGCACTTCAAACCCACAAGCTGTTCCTTGGAAACCCTATAGAGAGTTACTATGAGTTGGAACCAACTCAACAGCACTTAACAACAACACACCTACAAGGATTCCATGCACCTTATTCTTATTATTAGCAAGCTGCTTAAATCCGCTTGGCGGGCCACTAGCGCCTTGCTTGCATAGTCCCACCTAATCATTTATGAGAATCACAAGACCATGGCTAGCATGGCACAATTAAGTCATTTGCTATACTACACAGATGACAAGCTCCACTGAATGACATCAGTGAGAATATCTATAAGGGAGTTGGTGGTGGTGGTTGAGTGCCGTAGAATCGAGTTGGTTCTGACACATAACGACCCTGTTTTCCAAGGAGCGACAGGTGAGCTTGAACCACTGGTTGTCGTTGTTGTGAAGTGCCATCGAGTCGGTTCCGACCCATAGCGACCCTGTATAGGATTTCTGAGGAGCTTCTGCTGAGCTTGAACTGCTGGCGTTACAGTTCAAATGGCTTAACCCACAGCGTTAACCCACAGTGCCACACCATGCCTAAATCATGGCCCTGTCCCTTCCAGACTGGTGCAGGGTCTTCCAGTGTCTATGCCCTCACACTTCAGTGCCCACCCTGGAGCTTTCCCTGGTTACACTCCCTGCCTTAGAGGCAAGACCTGAGGCGTTTTAAACTGAGGCTTAGAGCCCTGTCTGTCTATGACATTTGATTTTTCATGTCATTCTTTTTACTTACTCTCTTCTGCAGTCATCTCTCATTGACTTCCCTCTCATTTTGGTTTATTTTGTGTCATGTTAAAGCCCAGGTTGAAATAGCAAAGAATAGGAAAATCTTTGACTGATCAACAATGTCAGTATTGGCTTTGGGGACACTCAATATTTGCTGTTTTCTTGGCCTTCCCAGTCTGCACAGACTAATTTGGCAGGACAGTTTTGTGTAGAGCAGTGATAGGAAGATACCACGCACAGCAATGCACACATTCACAGGAGGTGCAAATAGTGGGATGACCTTAAGACTTCGTAGCTGAGCTTGGGTGCATGCAATTACCCTCGATCCACAGAATTGTATAAGGATTTTCTAAGTGCCTCACTGAGGAGGAGGCCCCACTTAGTTTTTTGTTTTAAGTAAACTTTTAATTTCAAAATACTTACAGATTTATGGTAAAGTTGTACATAGTATGCAGAGAGTCCCTGTGTGTGCTCCATCCAGCTTTTCCCCTGGTTCACATCTCAGTTGCTCAGACCACCGAATGGATTCTGACTCACTCAACACTGTACAGGATTTCTGAGGTTGTAAATCCCAAGCCATGATATTTTCAATAACCTCATGTGCATGCAAAAGCTGGATAGTGAATGAGGAAGACTGTAGAAGAGTTGATACATTTGAATTATGGTGTTGGAGGAGAATATTGAAAGTGCCATGGGCTGCCAAAAGAACAAACAGATCTGTGTTGGAAGAAGTGCAGCCAGAGTGCTCCTTGGAGGCCAAGATGGCCAAACTTTGTCTCTCATACTTTGGACATATTGTCAGGAGGGACCAGTTGCTGGAGAAGGATAGCATGTTTAGTAAGGTAGGGGATCAGAGAAAAAGAGTAAGACCCCCAACAAGATGAATTGTCCATCGATGGTCTCAAGCGTGGCAACAGTAGTGAGGTTGGCCCAGGATCGGGCAGTGTTTCGTTCTGCTGTGTATAAGGTCGCTATGGGTTGGTACCGGCTCGATGGCACCTAACAACAACAAATCTTTACAGGAGTAGAAAACCTCATTTATCTCCCTTGGAGTGGCTGGTGGGTTTGAACTACTGACCTTGAGGGCAGTAGTCCAGATCCTATCCTACACAGGATATGCTTCAGAGGGTTTTCATGGTTGTGACCTTGTGGAAACAGATCACCAAGCCTTTCTTCCAAGGTGCTTCTGGGGGGACTCAAACTACTGACTTTTCAATTAGTAGCAAAGTGCTTAACTATCTGTGTCACTCAGGGACCAAAATAAAGTAGGATTTAGTTAATAGTTGCTTCCTTAGATTCGACAATACAACAGAGAAATATGAAAGCACTCAGTTGCTAACTGAAACGTTAGTGGTTTGAGTCCACCCAGAAGCACCTCAGAAGACAGACCTGGTGATCTACTTGACAGCCATGAAAACCCCCTGGAGTATATCCTGTGCAACACATGGCATCACTGATTCAGGACCAATTCATTGGCAACTGGCAACTGGCAGACATTGCTCAATTACGCTGGGTTTTCCATGTCCTTCCCATGATTGCGTTCTTTCTGATCCAAGATTACATTTAGTCATTCAGGTCTCTCTCTCTTGTTTTTAATGGTGTTAAAATACACGAAACGTACAAGTTACCAATTTAACCATTTGGAAGTATATCATTCAGTAGCATTAAATATATTCAAAATATTGTACAACTATCACTGTTGTCTAAGGAGCTCTGGTAGCGTAGTGGTTTTGAATTGGGCTGGTAACTTCAGGGTCAGCAGTTCGAAACTACCAGCTGTTCCGTGGGAGAAAGATGAGGCTTTCTGCTGCTGTAAAGATTTACAGCCTTGGAAACCCTGTACAGGGTTGCTATGAGTCGGAACCGACTCCATGGCACATAACAACACCATCACCATTAAATTCATCCTTGGTGCCTGCGAGATTCAGAGACGTCCCGAGGTCTCATGTCTGGTGTTGATGCC
>NW_006409013.1:827903-835192 GCF_000296735.1 Chrysochloris asiatica | reverse complement strand
CACATACTCACCCAGGGCTCGTAACAGGCTTTTTATATTTCGAAGATCTGATGTTGAAAACTGTCTTTCCCCAGATACAGATTCTAGTTCTGTAACTTTTTCATCACCCCAAACCCATGAAGCAGTAGCTCTCCATTTCTTCCTTACTTCAGGCCCTAACAACTTCTACTTTGCTTTATGAGTGTCCATATGGATTTGTGAGTTTGGGATATTCCTGTTCATGAAATCCTATAATCTATGACTGAGCTTGTTTTCAGGGTTCCTCCATGTTGTAGCAGGCATCAGGACCCTATTTCTCTTTACGACTAAACAACATTCCATTGTATGCTTATAGCACATTTTGTCCATTCATCTGTTGATGGACACTTGGGTTGTGTCCGCCTTTTGGCTATTGTGAATTATACGGCTATGAACAATATAGCCAACTACTTGTTTGAACGGTTCTTTTTGGGTATATATACCCATGAGTGGGATTGCTAGGCCATGTGATAATTCCTTTTTCAGGAACTGCCGAACTGTATTTCATAAGGGCAGCTCCTGTTTCCAGTTCCACCAGTTTTTGCAATAAATTCTAAAAGCTTTCCTTCTGCCCAGAGCTGTGTGGAAGAGGGCCTGCTGGAGAATAAATTCATCCTTGGTGCCTGCGAGATTCAGAGACGTCCCGAGGTCTCATGTCTGGTGTTGATGCCACACATACTCACCCAGGGCTCGTAACAGGCTTTTTATATTTCGAAGATCTGATGTTGAAAACTGTCTTTCCCCAGATACAGATTCTAGGGAAGAAAGGAAAACAGATGGTCATCCTGAACCTTCAGAGAGTGGACTCCTGATGTAGCAATTTTGGGGTGACCGCAGCTAACAGTGGAGTCCCTGGTTTTAACCGTAAGGTTGAAGGTTTGAGTTCACTAAAAGGTGCTTATGAAGGAAAGGTCTTATAATGTACTTCCAAAAAATTAGCCATTGGAAATCCTACTGTGTAGTTCTACTCTGACACACATGGGGTTGCCATTGGCTGTACGCAGGTATGAGAAGAGGGACCTGTCTGCATTCAGCACAGAGAAGCGAGTCCATGTCCTCTGAAGGACTGTGCCTGGAGCTGGCCGGAGAGGAGGCATGGCTGGCTGGGCTTGCTACTGGTCTCTCTGTGCCTTAAACCATCCGCTTTTGAAAGAGACACTGTGGGGCAAACACTGGTATGGAGCCAGTGCTGAATTCATTTGAAATTAACCTAAAGAAATCAGCCAAGTGTTCCAGAGTGCATTCAAAGCATGGTGGAGCAATTCATAATGGTGACTGGAATTGTGAGGGAGAATAGTAGCTCAACATCCTAGAAGCAAAATCTGCCCTCACACCTGGGATTTCAAAGACTGGAAGGTGGCAGGCAGACAGGGTTTCACCCCAGAATTTCAGACCTGGCCAGCCTTCCAATTGAATGATCTCATTTCTGCCTCCGGTACTTTTCTCCGTGGAGTTTTTTGCTGACTAGAGTTCTAAATATTGAAAGCTATAGTCTCCCTAGTCCTCACTAGGAACCTGAGCTAACAATGGGTTTTTAGAAAACAGTGTTTTTAGAAAATTCCAGGAAAACATACATGGTGTGAGAATCTGAAGTGAAATGTAACAAGACTTGTTATTGTTGTTAGGTGCTGTTGAGTCGGTTCCAACTCATAGTGACCCTGTGTCCAATGGAACAAAACCCTGGCTGACCCTGCACCACCATCAGTTTGTCAGTCCATCTCGTTGGGGGGCTTCCTCTTTTTTGCTGATTCTCTACTTTACTGAGCTTGATGTCCTTCTCCAGGGACTGGTCCCTCCTGATAAAATGTCCAAAGTAGAAGAGACAAAGTCTCATCATCTTCACTTCTAAGGAACATTCTGACTTTACTTCCTCCAAGACATATTTGGTTGTTTTGGAAGTCCATGATGCTTTTAATATTCTTCACCAACACCATAATTCAAATGGATCAAATTCTTCTCTGGGCTTATTTACTCATTGCCCAACAGGCTATTAAAAATATCATGGCTTGGGTCAAGTTCACCTTAGTCCTCAAAGTGGTATCTTTGCTCTTTAAGGAGGCCTTCTGCTGCAGATTTGCCTAATGCAATACATCATTTCATTTACTGACTGTGGTTTCCTTGACAAACTGACAGATGAGTTTTGAAATTAAAAGGTTAGGAAGTTCTAAAATGATGATTCTGACAGCAGTGGTAAATAAACTGTTAAATACCTTTAAGATTGCAAGAAGTCCTTCAGAAATTGTCCATTCATCTGTGAAATGTGGCAGATGCCACTAAACACCAGGTCGCTTTGCATCTGACTCCAGTTGATTCAGGGAGGGTGGGAGATTCTCCTGGGCCCCCGGAAATGTATACCATGCCCTGGCCTGTGATGGTGGACCCATATTCACACCTTTGTGCTTGCTTGTTTTCTGTCTCTTCTCAGTTCCTGGCCCAGTTGATGATATTTCTGATTAGTTTCATAAGCTCTGTGTTTTGTGGCCACTTGGGGAAGCTGGAGTTAGATGCCGTCACACTTGCAATCGCGGTATGTATTGAACATGCTAACGTTGATTCAAACTATGTGTAGTAGTTTTCTATTGCTGTCATAACAAATTACCACAAACTTAAGAAATCACAAATATATTGTTCTCAGGTGCCGTTGAGTTGGTTCCAACTCATAGAGACCCTAAGCACAACAGAACAAAACACTGCCCCATCCTGAGCCAACCTCATGATTGTTTGAGCCCTTTATTACTGCCACCATGCCAGTCCATCTCATTGGGGGGGTCTTCTTCTTTTTCTCTGCCCCTCAACTTTACCAAGCATAATGTCCTTCTCTATGGACTGGTCCCTCCTGATAATATGACTGAAGGACGAGTCTCACCATTCTGACTTCTAAGGAGCATTCTAGCTATACTTTTTCCAGCACAGATCTGTTTGTTTTCCTGGTGGTCCATGGTACCTTCACTATTCTCCTCCAACACCATAACTCAAATGCACCCATTCTTCTAGTCTTCCTTATTCATTGTCCAACTTTCACATGCACATAAGGCTATTGAAAATACTGGGGTCAGGTGTACCTTAGTCCTCAAACTGACATCTTTGCACTTCAACATTTTAAAAAGAGATCTCGTGCAGCAGATTTGCCTAACATGATACGTTGTTTGATTTCTTGACTGTTGCTTCCATGAGTGTTGATGGTTGATCTGAGCAAAATAAAGTCTTTGACAATTTCATCTTTTCTTCATTTATCATGACGTTATTTTATGGTCTAGTTGTGAGGAGTTTTGTCTTCTCTTCTTTACAATGAGATTCAATGTGAGGTCTAGCTGTGAGGATTTTTGTTTTCTTTACAGTGAGATTCAATCCATGCCAAAGGCTGTGGTCTTTGAACGTCATCAGTAAGGATTGCAAGTCATCTTCATTTTCAGCAAGCAAGTTTGTATCATCTGCATATCACAGGCTGTTAATGAGTCTTCTTCCAATCCTGATGCCACACTCCTCTTCATATAATCCAACTTCTCAGATATTTGTTCAGCATACAGATTGAATAAGTATGGTGAACGGCTACAACCCTGATGTACACCTTTCCTGATTTTAAGCTATTCAATGTTCCCCTTGTTCTGTTTGAATGACTGTTTCTTGGTCTTTGTACAGGTTCCACATGAGCACAACTAAGTATTCTGGGATACCCATTCTGCACAATATTATCCATAGCTTGTGTGATCCACACAGTTGAAAGCTTTTGCATAGTCAGTAAAACACAGGTAAACATCTTTCTGGTATTCTTTGCTTTCAGCCAAGATCCATCTGACATCTGCATTAATATGTTTTGTTCCATGTCTCAATCTGAATCTGGTTTAAACCTCTGGTAGTTCCCTGTCAGTGTACTGGTGCAGCTGTTTTTGAATTATCTTCAGCAAAAGTTTATTTGTGTGTGATATTAATTATATTATCCAATGATAATCCATGTTCCATTGGGTCATGTCTCTTTGGAATGGGCACAAATATGGCTCTCTTCCAGTCAATTGGCCAGAAAGCTGCCGTCCAAATTTCTTGGCATAAATGAGTTCGTGCCTCCAGTGCTACATCAGTTTGCTGAAAGATTACAATGTGTATTTCATTAATTCTCAGAGCCTTGTTTTTTCCCAATGCCTTCAGTGTAACTTAGATTCCATTCTTCAGAACCACTGGCTCTTGATCATATGCTACCTCTTGTACTTCTTGAACATTGACCATTTCCTATTGGGACAGTGACTCTGTGTATTCCTTCCATCTTTGTGTTCTTGTCTTCCCACAGCTCTTCTGGTCTTTGGTCATTTGTGTCTAATGCATCAAATCTGTTGTAGAGATGATCTCTAAATTCAGGTGGGATATGTTCAGGGTCATATGACTCTCGTGGACTTGTTTTAATTTCCTTCAGCTTCACTCTAAACTTGCATATGAGCAATTGATGGTCTATTCCACAGTCTGCCCTGGACTTGTTTTGGCTGATGATAGGAAGCTTTTCCATCATCTCTTCCCACAGATGTAGTTAATTTAATTTCTGTGCATTCTATCTGAAGAGGTCCATATGTATAAACATCTTTATGTTGTTTTAAAAAGATATTTTCAGGAAGCAGACTTATAGAATGTGTGCCCTTTGGTGATTTAAATTATTATGTATGCCTGAGTGTTTTTGTGTACATTAAAAAAAAAAAAGCCAACAGAGGGACTAGAAGCAAATACTGTTGAATGATGATGCAGAGATTGTAATCATTGCAATGAAACGAAATACGATGAGTGTAAAACCGATGTTCTCTCATTTTAGCTGTTACTCAATTCACAATAAAAGCCTTTTTTAAAAAACAAAAATTTTAAAAAGATATTTTCAATGAGTAAGTCACATGATAGAGTTTCAAAATTCTATCATGTCATCACCAACATCATTTCTATCACCAAGACCCTATTTTCCAACTACTGATCCTTCCTCATTTTTTCTAACCTTTACCTCCCTATCACTAGTAATTTTCAATATATTCTGATTGCTTGTTTGACCAATTTCAGATTGAAGAAGTTGGTAGTATTCTTTAATTTCCATCATCACTGACTTTAGTGTTTGGTGTGTAAATTTGTGGTATTAACTGGTCTTCTTTTTAGATGCTTAGTATTATTTTATAATTCTGGATGTCGGAGCCTGAAATGGGTCTTTCTCACTGGGCACGTTTCAAAATGTCTGCAAAGGTATATTCTTTTCAGGAGGCTCTAGACAAGACTCCTACTTCTTGCCTTTTCTAACTTCTAGAGGCTGCCCGCATTTTTGACTCATGACCCCTTTCTATCTTTAAAGCCAGCAATGGAAGGTCACATTGTTCTCACTTGGCATCACTGAGACACACAGTCTCTTCTGCCTCTCTCTTCCACTTCCAAGGGTTCTTGTGAGTATATTGGACCCACCTGGATAATCCAGGCAAATTTCTTCATCGCAAGGTCAGCTGATTAGCCATCTTAGTCCCATCTGCAACCTTAATTCTTCTTTGCCATGTAAACTATCATGTTTACAAGTTTGGGGGATTAGGAAGTGCACATGCTTAGGAAGCCATGATTCTGTCTACCACACCATCTAATTGATAATCCTTGAAGCTATGGCTTCGACTCTTGGCTTCACATCTGGGAGAAGGGACGAGTAAAAAGGAAGTTGAGTTCTGACTTCATTAGGAGAAAATCTAGCCCCCAACACCGTCCCCATTATCTGTCTTACTGAGAGCCCCTGATCTTGAAATGGAACTGGAAGATGAAATCTTAGATCCTAGTGTCCAAACCTAAAATTAGGAAGAACTCCCAGTGTCCTCGCTGTATCCCAGTAACCAAAGAGGTATGCCATTGATCACCAACAAGGATTATCCACTGGCCAAGTAACACCGAGGGACATAGCAACTCCTCCAGCTGCCGTCGAGTCAACTCCCACTCATGGTGACCCCAAGTGTGTCCGAGTGGAATTGCACTCCATTGGGTTTACGATGACTATGACCTTTTAGAAATAGATCACCAGACCTTTTTCTGTGGTGCTTCTGAGTGCCTGAGCCTTCAACTTTGGGGTTAGCAGCTGAGCATGTTAACCGTTTTCACCACCCTGAGGCTTCTTAGCCATTTGTTGTTGCTGTCATTATTAAGTGCCGTCGAGTCGGTTCCAACTCAGGGTGTTTCTGAAAACCTGTGGCTCTACACACAGGTGCATGCTCTACGTTCTCCCAGCTTCTTCCGGTCCCCTTTCCTTTTATCCTGCATGTATTCACGTGACCTCCCTGAGCTCTGCAGGCATTTGAGTTTGCCACCTTTGAACTGTGCAAAACTATTCTGTCAGCGTGTGTACAGGGTGCTTTATTTTGCTTTTGGGGAGCAACATGGACAACTGTAGGCTTAATTATCCTCTTTTAAATAATACTTGGAAAATGTGGAGAAAATAGAAATGCACTGAGTAAGCCTCAGGCAGATTCTGATTGGCCAAACATTTTCAGGGTGCAGTGAAGGCCTCTCAAAGCCGATGCTTCTGGTCTGGGCCCAGCTAGAGCTACAAGGCTCCAAACAGGGAGAGCATCAGCTGTTCTGATATGTTTGGGGGGTTTGGTTTGGGGGGCACTGCCCTAAGCTCCTCCAAGCTCCAGGAACCCCAAGGTTTTATTGAGGATCCTGGTTGAGGCAAGTATTCCTGCAAGGCCTATCGCACTAGTCTTAACATTTTGCTTCTACGCTTCCAGTATCCTTTGGGATTTTTTTAACAGGGCATATTAAGTCTGGAGCAAACTGACTTTTAACCTGAATTTGCTACTGTGCCACATTGGTGTGTTTTAAAAATTTGTCCACAAGAAGGGCTCACAGTTCCCTGAAATTGGGAAGCAAAGTGGCTAAGAGTTTTACAAAAAGAACGTCTGTGTAAAGCCTCTGGCCTTGATTTTGTAGGACAAGCACTGGACTGTGAAGCATTTCAAACCCACCAGGCTCCACAGAAACCCAGTACAGGGTTGCTGTAAGTTGGAATAGATTCAACAGCATGTAACAACAACCTTAAGCCGGGAGCCCCTGGGTGGGGCAGACAGTTGCTGAGCTGCTAACGGAAAGGTTGGAAGTTAGAGTCTACTTGCAGTTGCCTCAGAAGAAGGGCCTGGTGAACTACCTGTTAAAAAGCATCCATGGAAAATGCTGTGAGCAGACTCCTGTCGACTTCGAGATGAGAGAGAGAAGAGGAAGGGTTGGTTGGTCCAACGTTTGGGGAGACTTGGGAACTCCTGAGCCCATGGACACTGACCTAG
>NW_006409013.1:819077-827536 GCF_000296735.1 Chrysochloris asiatica | reverse complement strand
AACTGCTGACCTTGTGGTTCACAGCCTGATTCATAACCACTACGCTACCAGAGCTCCTTACTTATGGCTGTAGTAGCTCAAAATATCAACCAAGAGGGAAGGAGTCTTCATATCAAGGATCAAACGTATCCCCTTGGTATACAGGGTTGATAGGGACAGGCAACTTAGACACTGGCTACTAAAATGGGGGCGGGGGGGCTATAAACACACGCAGTGGCTGGCTTATATGTTTTCAAGAGGGAATTTAGTTTCCGAGTGTGCAGGGGAAGGTAGAATTCCCACTGACTAGTTTTCATCTTGTCTAGACAGGTCTGATGAAAGGCGATGGATATAGGACTCTTTTGATTCAATAGTGACTAATTGCGATCGTCACTACTGTAGAGGTAGACGTTTTGTAACATAAAGAGGGGAGTGGTTAATCTTACAGTCCAGGACCAGAGGACCCTAGGACCATCAAAGGAGAAGAACACAAGCAGAAAGCAGGAATCTATCCAGAGAAGCAGCGACAGCAGAGATGGAGGCAGAAATAACAGCATGGAGAGAGAGAGCAGCTGAGGACTCTAGACTCATGGGAAGAGAAAGGCTGTATGCTGGTGGTCAGGAAGCAGGCTTGCCCTTTGCAGAATATGCCCTTTGGTTGTTTAAATGATTATATATTCCTGAGTACTTTTGCATACATCAAAAAAAAAAAAACAAACAAACAAACAAACAAACAAACAAAACAGGGGGAATAGAAACAATTACTGTTAAATGATGATTCATGGAGGGGATTGTAATCATTGCAATGAAGCAAAAAAAAAAATAGGATGTGTGCAAATTCGATGTTCTCCCATGTAAACTATTACTCAGTTCAAATAAAAGCTTTAAAACAAACAAACAAACAAACCCTGTGGGCAGTCCCCTGGGTGTCACAAATGGTTAAGCCCTTGAGTACTAGCTGTAAGGTTGGTGGTTAGACCCCACCCAGAGAAACCTCAGGAGACCAGTCTGGCAGTATGCTTCTGAAAGGTTACGCCTGGGATAACACTGTGGAGTAGTTCTGTGCGTAGATGGGGCACCGTGAGTTGGAATCAACTTGATAGCAAGTAGCCACCACATACACACACACACACACACACACATATGTCCTATGTATGATGAATGTTGTAAATAATAACGGAACACCAAGAGAACAATGATCATTAAAGGGGCTTCTCTTAGAAAGAAAACCCTGTGGAACACCAGTTCTACTGTGTCCCATGAGGTCACCATGAGACAGACTGGACTTGGTGGCAACTGGTTTAAATGTAAGCGTGTCCTCTGAGTGGGCCCAGCTGATTTTCTAAGGGGCTGCGGGCAGTTAAGCGAGTGCAGTAAATCGACTTGATGGTGTTGGGAGAGTTCTTCAGGTTTTGAGACTGTGTTCCTCTCCTGCTTTAATTTTGTGGGCCCTTATCTCCGTGGGTTTATTTCCAGGTTATCAACGTTACTGGCATTTCCGTGGGATTTGGCTTATCGTCTGCATGTGACACCCTCATCTCTCAGGTAAGTGGAAGTGGTCACACTCTGACAGGACCCTGGCACCTCTTGAGCATGTGTGAAAGCAAGAAGGAGCTTGTGTACAGTTAGCAAGTTCCCGCAGCATTCCACTAGCCGTCACTTCCGTTTCCCCTTGTCTGCTTTCTTTTAAATGTGGCTGGATTTCTTTTAGGCTTGTGAGCCAGTGTTTATCTCTATGACTGTATTTTATTACATTTTAACCAAATGAGGGACAGTTTGCAAAAGTTCCTTCTTCTGTCTCTTACTGTAGTATAGGTGTCATTGATTTGGCATAGTCCCAAACTCAGTTGTCAAGTCAATTCTAACTCATTAGTGACCCTATACCCCCCCCGCAAAAAAAAAAAAACCAAAAAACTAAACTCATAGGGCTTCTTTCTGAGACTGTACATTTTTATGGGAGCAGACAGCCCTTGGAGCAGCTGGTGGTTTTGAACCGCTGACCTTGTCCAATGCTTACCCTACAGCGCCACCTATTGGACAAAGTAAAATGGGCCCATAGGGTTTCCAAGGCTGTAAATCTTCACAGAAACTGACTGATGGAGCAGCTGATAGGTTCAAACCACTGACCTTTGGGTTGGTAGCCAAGCACTTTAACCACTGCAACACTAGGGCTTCTTTGGTATGTTGTCATTAAGTGCCATCAAGTTGGTTCTGACTCACAGCGACCCTGTATAGGGTTTCCAAGGAGGGGCTGGTGAATTTGTACAACCGACCTTGTGGTTCAAATCGACCTTGTGGTCCAGTGCATCATCCTACAGCGCCACACCACGACTTGTTTTGGTATCGTCCAGTAAAACCCTGTATCAGATTGCTCTGGATTAGAATTAACTTGATGTCACTAAGTTGGGTTTGGTTTGTTGTTGTTATGTGCCGTGGAGTCGGTTCCACTCATAGCGACCCAGCGTACGGTTTCCAAGGCTTGTAAATCTTTGTGGGAGCAGAAAGCCTCATCTTTCTCCTGCCCACCCTTGGTTGTTGTTGTTGTTGTTGTTGTTCTGTGCCGTGGAGTCGGTTCCAGTTCATAGTGACCCTGTACAGGGTTTTCCGAGGCTGTAAATCTTTACAGGAGCAGAAAGCCTCATCTTAATGCCGCGGAACAGCTAGTAGTTTCGAACTGCTGACCTTGCGGTTCGCAGCCCAATTCGTAACCAGTACGCTACCAGAGCTCCTTACGCTACCAGTTTAGCGGTCCTCAAACTTTAATGTGTATAAGAATCACTGGGAGAGCATGTTAAAACACAGAATCCTCAGTCCTAAACAGTAGTATGCTGGTACTCTTTGAGGAGTGTGGTGACTCCATGCCATAGGAATCAGACAGCGAACCAAAAGTCTGCAGTTTGAGCCCACCAACCACTCCGGGGGAGAAAGATGAGGCTTTCTGCTGTTGCGAAGATTTAAAGCCTCAGAAACACTATATAGGGTTGCTATGAGTCAGAACTGACTTGACGGCACTTAACAACAAGATACTCTTTACGTGGCTGATTTCAGGCTACCATTGATATGTCACTGAACATGGAACTGAAAAGAGATGTGCCCAACTATGTTGGTAGAAGCTGGCTCCAGCTCCCCTCTGGCCATACTCCTAGTAGGTCTGGGGTTGAGCCCAGTAATTTGTACTTCTAGTAAGTTTCCCTGATGTCATAGTGGGTTACAGGTTGAGCTGTTAACTGAAATGTCAGAAGTTCAAATCTACCAGCTGCTCTGCAGGAAAAAGATGAAATTTTTTGCTCCTGTAAATTTTACAGTCTTGAAAACCCTATACAGAGTCGCTATGAGTCAGACCTGACTCGATGGCACACAACAAGAAGTCTCCAGGTGCCTTCATGTCATAATCAGTGGGGAGCTTTTAATAACTTTTGATATCTGAGTTCCTGCCTTAGACCAGTGAAGTTCAGAATACCTGGAGTGGACCACACCATCTGTTTTCAAACTTCCCCAGGGGATTCTAATGGGTAGGACATTTGTGATCTTTCCTATTGTCAGTGCTCTCCTACCAAAGAACGTAGCCAGTCTCTAGGACCACTTCCTTCTTTGGAAGGCACAATTGAAGACTTCTGCGGGACAGTGGGGGCACTGCTTCTGGGTTAATGGGTTTGTTTTTGCGGTGTGCACCCAGACTTACGGAAGCCGGAACCTGAAACACGTGGGCGTCATCCTACAGAGGGGCACGCTCATACTCCTCCTCTCCTGCTTCCCCTGCTGGGCATTCTTCCTCAACACCGAGCTGTTGCTCCTTCTCTTCCAGCAGGACCCCGCCGTGTCCAGGTAAAGTAGGTGGGATCGGGTGTGCATCTTAGGATGAAGATGGGCTGAGCCAGCTTTCACATGAGGGAATTACAAAGGTCAGGGACAAGGCCTATGCCGAAGTGACGTTAAGTTTTCCTCAACTGATTTCCACCAGCCTAATTCCACCTGGCACCTAAGATCCAGAATCATTCATTTCTGGGTGACTTTTATGGAAAATAGTATTGACTAAAAGGTTTTCAAACATCCTGCATGTGGGTTTATTTGTAGTTGAGTGATGCTTAACCTGGTTGATACTAAAATAATCACTGGTACTTTTAAAAACCATCCATTCCTGGTCTTCACTTCTTCCCATCCTGCATTTTGATTTCATTGGTTTGGGGTAAGACCTGGGCAATTGTATCGTTCAAAGTTCCCTAGATAATGCTACTGTACAGTCAGGTTTCATAAACATTGATTGAAGTTGAAAAAGACCTTTCCAAAGTTCTTGCCTTAGATCAATGGCTCTGAACTGAGGACATTTGACAGTGTCTAGAGATATTTCTGGTTGTTACAACAGGTAGCAGCATGCTACTGGGAGAAGCCAGGGATGTATGCAAACGTCCTACAATGCACAGGACAGTCCTTCATAACACAGAATTATCCAGTCGTGAGTCGAGTTTGGAGTCCTTACCTGGTAGGATAAGCACTGGACTGCTAACTGCAAGGTTGATGATTCAAAGTCACAGACCACTCCTGAGAAACCCTATACTGAGTCATTTTGAGTCAGAACCAACTCAGTGACACTCAACAACAACAACAACAATGCTGAGTTAGAGTCCCTGAGAGGTGAAAATGGTTAGCATGCTTGACAGTTAACAAAAAGGTTGAAAGTTTGAATCTACCCAAAGGCACATTGGGAAAAAGACTGGTAATCTACTTCTAAAAAATCAGCCATTATTAAACACTATGGAACAAAAGCGAAAAAAGAAAACCCAAGAATGAAAGAAGAGACTGGACTAACAGGATGAATTGTCTACATGAACTCCTGCCTCCTCCAACTTGGGGCCAGAACCACTAGGTGGTTCCAGGGTAGCAGTACTGAACGTTCGAATTAGGAACATCCTTTATATCAGGAACAGTAGATGAATCATGATACAAAGGGGGGAGAGCGTGGAAAAGACCCTAAAGGAGAGTAATTCACAGTCTAGAGGGGAACAGGGAGGGCAATATACAAGAAGAAGGAGGGTGGCCGAAGAATAATGAAGATAGGTGAGGACAAAGGGAGGTAAGCATGGGCTAAAAGGGGTAGATGTAAATAATGATGTGTACACAACCCTGGACAACAGTGTTCTGGGCATACATACATAGATTGAGACATAACCTGAAGGGTAAGAGATGAAGAATGAGACATACGTGTTTTTATATCCCACAAATATGTAAGAGAAAAATGAAACTGTCTTTGATGGTTGCCAGGGATGGTAGGGAAGGGAGGGTGGCTCACTGGTTAGATGTTAGGCACGAGTTAACTTGGGTGACGTAGAAGGCAACATACAAGAAAGGGAAGGGCAATATACAAGAAGAGGGAGGTTGGCAGAAGTATGATGAAAACAGGTGAGGCTACAGGGATGTGTACAAGGGCTAAAGGGGATAGAGGTAAACACTGATATGTATACAACCCTGAAACAGCAACACTCTATGGGTAAGTACATGGACAGAGACACATGCCGAATGATTATGGGAAGAAGACAAGAATGTGTGTATATGTGTTTGTATGTGTATATGTTGTTGTTGTTAGGTGCCATCGAGTTGGTACCGACTCATAGCGACCCTATGTACAACATAACGAAGCACTGCCCAGTCTTGGGCCAACCTCAACGATTGTTGCCACGCTTGAGCCCATTGATGCTGCCACTTTGCCAATCCATCTCATTGGGGGTCTTCCTCTTTTTCTCTGACCCTGTACCTTACCAAACATAATATCCTTCTCCAGGGACTGGACCCTCCTGATAATATGTCCGAAGTAAAAGACTAAGTTTGGCCATCCTGGCCTCTAAGGAGCACTCTGGCTGCACTTCTCCCAACACAGATCTATTGGTTCTTTTGGCAGCCCATGGCACTTTCAGTATTCTCCTCCAACAACATAACTCAAAAGCATCAATTCTTCTACAGTCTTCCTTATTCACTGTCCAGCTTTCCTATGCATATGAGGTTATTGAAAATACCATGGCTTGGGTCAGGCGCACCTTAGTCCTCAAGCTGACATCTTTGCTCTTCAAAAGGTTTTGTGCAGCAGATTTGCCTAATGCAATACATCGTTTGAATTCTTGACTGCTGCTTCCATAGTTGATCCAAGAAGACTGAAGTCCTTGACAACTTCAATCTTTTCTCTGTTGATAAGAATGTTATTTATTGGTCCAGTGGTGAGGATTTTTGTTTTCTTTACATCGCGATGCAATCTATATCAAAAGGCTGTGGTCTTTGACCTTCATCAGTAAATATTTCATATTATATATGTATATCATTGTTGTTAAGTGCCGTCGAGTCGAGTCTGACCCACAGCGACCCTGTATAGGGTTTCCAAGGATCGGCTGATGAGCTTGAACTGCCAACCTTGTAGTTCAAACAGCTTTGCAGTCTGGCACATTAACCCACAGCTCCACACCAGGACTCCATATATGTATATAGTGTGCGTAGTGGTTACGAATTGGGCTGCAAACCGCAAGGTCTGCAGTTCAAAACTACCAGCTGTTCCGCGGGAGAAATATGAGGCTTTCTGCTCCCGTAAAGATTTACAGCCTCAGAAACCCTGTATAGGGTCACTATGAGTCAGAGCTGATACACAAGGGTTAAAGAGGAAATTGGTACATTTCCTTTCCTGCAAACACCACTATGAATGTGAGCAAAAAGATGAAAACTAGATATTACCAAATATCTTAAGACAATGATAGCTAGCTGAGTCTCGGGGCTCAGGACCATAATCTCAGGGGTCAATTGACACAACATAGTCCACAAAGACAATGTTCTACGTCTTGGTTTGGTAAGTAGCATCTGAAATATTAAAAGCTTGTGAGAGGCCATCTAGGGTGCAGCTTTAGTCTCTCCATGTGTGGAAGAAAGAAAAATGATGAGAATTAACAATGCTTAGAATCAACGTGTCCAGTGGACCAATGGAACATGTGAACATCAGTATCCACAACCCAGAGACCCTAAGACTTAGGTGGTGTCAAGTTACCACTACCAACTGCCTTGAACTGGATCACATTCAAAGGTGCTGGAGAGAGTGGCATAATGCGTGGAACAAAACTTAAATTTTTATGTTTTGAAAAAGGACTGGCTTACTGGTCAGGATGAGACTGGAGGAACCTGAGACTGTGGTCCTCAATCACTCTTCAGGTCTGTAAAGGAGGACACTGTTAGCCAAGCAGTAGATAGGTATATAGGGGGAACAACTTTCAGCCAAGTTGTTCCACAGAGGGAGCGACGTCACAAGTAAAATATGCTCATTATGAATAATGGAACCATTAATCATTCAAAATCAAAGGGGCACCATGACCTAAGGAAAGTGGCGAGAACGGATGGGAAGGTGGGTGGAAGGGAAACAGGAACCCCAGGGAGGAAGTGGGATAGATGTTGTTCCACAGAGGGGATTGCAATCAATGAGATGAAACAAAGTGTATTGTGTGTTGAATGCAGATCTGATGATCTTGTCTGTAAACCATCACTCAATCCACAATAAAAAATAAAAAACAAAACTACAAGGCGCGGGGAGGAGCCCCAGGCGTTCAGAAGGAGCTTGGCTGCTGCGTGGGTCCAGGCGTTCAGCAAGCCCGTCATTGAAGTGGCCGTTGTGGGACCTGGCACGGAGTGGGAAGCGGTGGTGCGACTGGAAAATGCGGTGTGTTCCCGAGGGGATAAGATGGAACTGCAACATCATAATGAGATGGAGCCAGCTACGCTGAAAGTGTGGGAAGCGGCTCCGAGGACGAGGATGCAGAAAGCCCTTCAGTCTCCGAGGATGACGACGATAGCTCAGAAATGGATGATGAAGATTGTGAAAGAAGGAGAATGGAGTGTTTGTATGAAATGTCCCGTCTTGAAAAACAGTTTACCCATCTCAAAGATCAGCTTTATAAAGAATGGGTAAGTCAGATGGGTGCAAAACTACAAGAAGTCACAGCTGGAAAGGCACCAGAATATTTGGAACCACTGGCAAGTTTACAAGAAAGCATGCAAATTCCTACAAAGGTAGCAGGAATCCATAGAGAGCTCTGCTTAGAATCTGTAAAGAGCAAATATGGACATGCAATTCAAGCTTCTCACCAACATTGTGAGAGTGAACCGCTTTTGTTGTATGATACAGTCCAGGGTGCACCTCAGGAGAAGGTAAGAAGGCTTGAAGAGGATAGGCACAGCATCCATACTGCCTCCAAGCTATGGAATGGTCAGCTTCAGTCAAGAAAAAAGACAAAAGATCCTTTCAGCCCTGACTAAAAGAAGCCAGTTGTTGTCTCAGCTCCATATATAGTGTACATGCTGCAAGACCTTGATATTCTTGAGGGCTAGACAACAATTAGGAATGCAGTGGCTACATCGGGCCCACACACAGTGAAAACAGAACCGCCCGTGAAACTGGAAAACATCTCCACAGGCCTAGGTCAGAAGAAGAAAGACTAGACTATGACGGTGAATGATAT
>NW_006409013.1:816496-817584 GCF_000296735.1 Chrysochloris asiatica | reverse complement strand
GAAACCCTGTGCAGGGTCACTATGAGTCAGAACCAACTCCACGGTACTTAACAACAACAACAACATATAAACGGTAGACAATGACAGTATTATGTGCTTGCTGATCTTTGGGACAGATTTTTGGTAAGCTTTTTCATGAGATTAAGTTAGGTCCTTACTCTAATTTTATTCTTATGGGAATATAGCCAATGATAACTTCCCTGAATCTATTTTCAAATTAGTAACTTTGTCTTCAGGGTTTTTATACTTTAAGGCCATTTGGTGCAATTTACAAAGTGTTGGCCTCTCTTCCCTTAGCCACATTCAAAATTAATTTCCAAAGCCTTGGGAACCATTAAGAGAGTCTAAGCCCTCAAATCAATGTAGCAGCCCAGTCTGATGGCTGTAGTATATATTTAGAGACTAGCCAAGCCAAATATTCCTGGTGGTCGTGTGCACTTTAATTTTTGTTGTAGTGATGCTTAAGGGAATGTGGAAGAAATCTAGCTGCTAACACTTTTGGGCAGGAATAGCTGCATTATTCCATTTAAAATTTATTTTATTTTTAATTCTTTTACCTTTACAAACATTTTCTTTGCAGATCACTACTTCACAGTTGCCAAATTTAAAAATATCTGACTTCTGAAATTTATTATCAGCAAAGTAAAGTTACTTTGTTCTGTTTCTGATTAACTTTACCAAATGTATATAATGTCATAATCTAATAGTGTTTGATAATACTGTATACAATGTTTGATAAGCATTTTAATAAGATATGTGTTTTTAATTTAGTATATAATAAAAAAAATGTGTTTGAGTTATCTATATAATATTCTTCAAAGTAAAGTTGACCTTAATGACATGGATAGAATCAAGCTTTTGGAACCTTCACTTGCTGATGTGATGTGACTCAAAATGAGAAGAATCAGATGCAAACATCCATTAATAATAGGAACATAGAATGTATGAAGTATGGAACTAGGAAAATTGGAAAGTGTAAAAAAGGAAATGGAACACAGACAGATCCTAGGCATTAGTGAGCTGAAATGGACTGGCACTGGCCATTTTGAATTGGACAATTATATGTTCTAGTATGGAGCTCTGGTAGC
>NW_006409013.1:809638-811105 GCF_000296735.1 Chrysochloris asiatica | reverse complement strand
ATGTCTCTTCTGACTGCAGGGTGGTCCTTTGAGTGTCTAGAGGACTGGGCCTCCTTTCTGCACCTGGCCATCCCCAGCATGCTCATGCTCTGCATCGAATGGTGGGCCTATGAGATCGGGAGCTTCCTGAGCGGTCAGTGTGAGGACAGGTGGTGAAGACTGATGGGAATAGGGGGCCTTTTCTACAGGTAAACCCTGGTGGCACATTAATTAAAGTACCCAGCGCTAACTGAAAGGCAGAGGTTCGAATCCAGCAGCTACTACTACATGGGAGAAAAATATGACAGTCTGTTTCCATGTAGAATTACAACCTTGGAAACTCTTTGGGGTATCTCCACTCTGTCCTTACAAGGACATGATGAGATGGAATCAACTCAACAGTGGTGGGTTTTTGGGTCTAAGAGCAAAGATCCCTGGGTGGTACACATGGCTAACATGCTTAGCTACTAACTGAAAGGTTGGTAATTTAAGCCCACCCAGCAATGCCACGGAAGAAATGCCTGGTGATCTGTTTCTGAAGGATTATAGTCACTGAAATCCCTGTTTTACTCTGACATGCATGACCTCACCATGAGTCCGGACTTTTGGTGGATTTCTGGTGGGTCTAAGAGCAAGAATTTGATTGTCTTTACCAGGCATCCTGGGCATGGTAGAGCTGGGAGCCCAATCTGTTGTGTATGAACTGGCTGCCATCGTGTACATGGTGAGTATCTGCGAGCTGATCGTGGGTGACAAGCCTTTCTTACTGATCTAAACGAGTTCTGAGAGTCAGCATCGTTGTTCATAACATTAAGTAATGAGGTACGAAATGCTCTACAAGGTAGATTTCCTCCTGAAGCCTGGGAAGACCTTTTTAGTTAATGGTTGAAGAGAAGTTTGGGCAAAACCCCAACCAAATGACCTGTTCTTGGCTGCTTATCTCCTAACATAGTTCAGATTTGAAAGATTTGCTTTTACTAGCACATTTCTGCACCTCCCCCCAACCGCAAATGTGAATCATTTCCAGTGGTCACACACGAATATTGCAAGGGACCAGGTAGGTAACATAAAGCAGCGAGGGGACTTGGTGTATGACAAGGAACCCCAAGCTATTTGTGCCTTGGATTTCCTGGGTGGTGCAACAGGTTAATGGGCTTGGTCACTGACTGAAAGGCTGGTGCTTCCAGTCCAGCCAGAGGAGCCTCAGAAGAGAGTCCTGGCAATCTCTCTCTCTTTTTTTTTTCCTATAGATATGGCTCAGTTTATTGATTCTCATTTTCTGATACAAAATATTTTGTACAATATGTGGACTCAGGTTTGTCAGGTTGCCATGCCTATTTTTAAAAATTGGAATTAATTTGGTTTGTTGTATCTTTACTACATCTTTTTTTTTTTTTTTAATGTTTTATTGTGACGTATGTGATAGTTTACATGGGAGAACATTAGCTTTACATTCATTCTATCGTATATCATTTCATTGCCATGGTT
>NW_006409013.1:797298-808608 GCF_000296735.1 Chrysochloris asiatica | reverse complement strand
TCTTAGTCTTGGAAGGGGGTTTGCCCTGAGGGGACCTGACCACTTGCCTTGATGTCTCCTGGGCTAGCAACTTGCTTGTTCTTATAGTAACCAGTCAGACTGCCATTATTGTTTTGTATTTTTACTGTCGGTCTTTCTTTCAAGAAGTATCTTCTGTTCTTCTAGCTGCTCCAGGCTGGTCTGCTTGTCATTTCAAGTGGAGTTTTCTGATTCGGGATGGGGGTTCAGGATTCCACCTTTGGTCTTATGTTATGCAGAGGCTCCACAGGAAGCCTCCATCACTAGGCACGTTGTAGCCACCATTTCGGTATTCCAATCAGTTATAGGCAGAAGACAGACTTATAAACTTTCTATGGTGATATTTCTGGATGTTCCTTTCTCTCTCCCGCCAGTGTCAATTTTATAATGATATGTAAGGGAAAATAAGATTTAAAAGACAACCAAGCATCTTACCATTGTTTCCCCCCTTTTGCCCATTCTAAGCATGTCCCAATCCCTGTATCCCAGAACCCTGTTGTTCCAAGGTTGTGCATACATCATTATTTCCCTCTGGCCCACTTAGCCCATGCAAACCTGCCTAATTGTTCTCCCATCTGCCTTGTTCTTCCATTCTCCTCCCCCTTCTTGTGTATTGCTCCCACCCCCAGCACCCAAACTATCTTGTGTCTATTCCCTGCCCTGTGTTCCACCTTCCCCTCCCTCCCTCACCCCACTCCCCAACATCCCAGTAACCAGCAAAGTATTCCCCTCCCCCCCTTTAGTATGGGTTCTTTTTCTTAGTCTTTTACAGTAGTGGTCCTATGCAGTATTTTTCCTTTTGTGACTGACTAATTTCACTCAACATAATGTCCTCAAGGTTCATCCATGGAATGCAGTGGCTTGCAGCTTCCTTGTTATTCTTTAAGGTAGCATAGTATTCCATTGTGTGTATGTACCACAGTTTGTTTATCCATTCTTCAGTTGATGGGCACTTAGGCTGTCTCCATCTTTTTGCTATTGTAAATAGTGCTGCTATGAACATTGGTGTGCTTATATCTACTCTTGTTATGTCTTGTATTTCTTGTGGGTAAATACCAAGTAGAGGAATTGCTGGATCATAAGGTATTTCTATTTCCAACCTTCTGAGGAAGCGCCATATTGCTTTCCAGAGAGGTTGGACCATTTTGCAATCCCACCAGCAATGCAGAAGTGTCCCAGTCTCTCCACATCCTCGCCAGCATTTATTGTCCTCTAATTTTTTTTATCTTTGCTATTATTGCTGGTGTGAGATGATATCTCGTTGTTTTGATTTGCTTCTCTCTAATGGCTAGGGATCGTGAACATTTCTTTATATGTTTGTTGGCTGCCCAGATCTCCTCCTTGGTGAAGTGTCTGTTTATGTCCTGTGCCTATTTTGTAATTGGGTTATTTGTCTTTTTCTTGTAGAGGTGTTGTAGTTTCCTATATATTTTAGAAATGAGTCCCTTGTCTGATGTGTCATTGCAAAAGATTTTTTTCCCCATTCTGTGGGTTCCCTTTTTACTCTTTTGGTGAAGTCTTTAGATACACGTAAGTTTTTAATTTTTAGTAAGTCCCAATCATCTAGTTTGTCTACTTTTGTTTGTGTAGTTTTCAAAATGTGTGGTAGTCTGTGTATTCCCTGAATTAGAGCCCTCACATTTATCCCTATTTTTTTCATTGATGGCCTTCATAATTCTGGGATTCACATTTAGGTCGTTAGCAGTCCAGTGCTTATCCTACAGTACCTCACTAACCCATCTGAACCACAAGGTCAGCAGTTCAAGTTCACCAGCTGCTCCTCAGAAACCCTATACATGATGGCTATGGGTAGGAACCAACTCCATGGTTTTTAACAACAGCCACAGCCTTGTTAATATTTTTTTTTTCTTTTTGGTTGCTGCTGGTTTTTAATTACTTTTTCTCTCTTTATTATTATTGCTTTTCTCTGTTGCCTCCTTGTTTGTTTATTCTCTTTTGTTTTCTTGTATGTGATGGGAGGGAGCAGAGGGGTTTTCTCTTTCCCATCCAAGAGGAGACAGCAACTGTGCCCATAGAGCCAAGCCACAGCCCTACCCTCTGTAGCACCACCCACTGAGCAAGAGCCAGTACTAGCTCCTATGTCAGCTGATCAGTGATAGACAGTAGGCAAACGCACCCTAAACTGAGGTGCACGAATGGCAAACAAATATGGTGTACACACTTCCATTCTTTAACAACACCCACAGGAGACAGTTGGTGAGAGCTTAAGAACACACCAACATACAATCATCAAATTCAAATACAACAGCCCTGGAAACAACAGGCAATTTTAGCTCACACGAAGAAACAAGAGAATGGCTCAAGCAAATGACCAAGATGCAGAACCAGAAATCATTTCTGAGGAAGAAAAGATAAATGGAACTAAGAATTCAAAAGAATGATACTTAGGATCCTTTAAAGGATTAAAAGAAAGAGGGAAGCAAAGAGAATACCAAAATAAAACTTTAGAAGAATTCAGGAAAACACTATAAGATCAAGCAGACAAAATAAATAGAAATTTTGAAACAACACAAAACGTACATTTAGAAATCCCGAAGATTAATATTAAGATCCTAGAAATGGACAATACTTCAAAAGGGCAAAGGAGTAGATTTGAAACAATGGAATCCCAAACTAGTGAGCTTAAAGATAAATCTCAATGCTAGTATGCTAGAAGAACAATTAGAAAAAAATCTAAAGAAAGCCTAAGGGTTATGTGGGATAAACTGAAGAGGAACAACTTATGGGTGATCAGAATTCCAGAACAGGAAGAGACAGTAGAAAGCATAGAGAAAATTGTTGGAGAATTGTTGGAAGAAAACTTCCCTACCATGAAAGATGGAAAAGTAAGCATTCAAGAAAAGGAACAAATCCAAACAGGATAGATCCCAAAAGAAATTCACCAAGATAATATCATAATCAAACTCTCCTAAACCAAAAACAAGGAAAGAATCCTGAGAGCTGCTCTGGAAAAATAAAAAGTTACCCACAAAGGAGAACCAATAATACTGAGCTTTGATTTTTCAGCAGAAACCATGCAGGCAAAAAGGCAGTGGGATGACATACACAAAACTCTGAAAGAAAAAAAAAAAAAAGCCAACCCAGCAAACAAAGCTATCCCTCAAATATGATGACTAAATTAAGACATTTCCTGATAAGCAGTAATTAAAGGAATTTGTAATGAGCAATCCAACTTTGCAAAAAATGCTGAAGGGTGTTCTTTAGACTGAGAGACAACAACAGCCGAGAACATCCTGAGATTCCCATCATGACCATGTCACCCAAACCTCAATCCAGAATTACAAGTATTAAAAGTAAAACCTACCAGATTGAAAATAGGGAACCAGAGATATCCATTTATAGTGAAGTCAACTACGAAGCAAAATGGGAGATGTTAAGTACATACAGAACTTCCAAAAGGAAAGGAAGTGAAGTAGATTTCAAGATACAACACACTCTTTTTAAATTGGGAAAAATATTAATGAGCTACAGAGTAACCTCAAAGACAGTGAATACGCCTGCACATCAAAAAAAAAAAAAAAAAAATTTTTAAAAGGAAAATCACAAAGATTAAGTAAATATTACACACAGAAATGAAAATGCAAAGAAAGTATACAAACAAAATGAACTCAGAACAGAAAATTATGTGGAACAAAGAAACCAGCAACACCACAAAGACACACAGCAAAATGACAACAATTAATTCAGACCTGTTAATAATTTCAAGGAGCTCTGGTAGTGTAGTGGCTACAAATCGGGCTGCTAACCTCAAGGTCAGCAGTTTGAAACTACCAACTGTTCTGCAGGAGAAAGATGAGGCTTTCTGCTCCCGTAAAGATTTACAGCCTCAGAAACCCTATACAGGGTCACTATGAGTCAGAACCGACTCCACGGCACACACCCACCATTAATAATTACACTGAAAGCAAGTGGATTAAATGCATCAATCACAAAACAGATCAGAATGGGTAAGAAAACAGAGTCCTTCAATATGCTGTCTACAAGAGCAACATCAAAAAGATAGAGACAGCCTAAATGCCCATCAACAGAGAAATGGTTAAACAAACTTTGATACATACATACATACATACAATGAAATGCTACACAATGTTGAAGAACAATGGTGAATCTGCGAAACACCCCATGACATGGATGAACCTGGACATTATGCTGAGTGAAATTAGTGAACCACAAAAAGGCAGATATTTGATGCGACCAATGTTGTAAAAAGTTAAGAAAAGATTTTCATGATAAAGGAAACAATCTATGATAATTGAGGCAGATTATCCAGGTGCTAGCCTGTAGACAGTTGTTAACATGGGTAACAGGGCAGGTAATATACAAGAGGGAGGTGGGCAGAGGAAAGATGAAGGTACAGCATGATACGGGACTGCCATGTTAAAGTGAGTAGAGTAAATAGTATTGATTTGATACATGGAAGGAATTCCCATCGTTGTAATGAAGCAAATCGTATATTATTTGTTGAATGTCAAACTGATGATCTGCTCTGTAAACCTTCACTCAATTCACAATAAGAAGTTACAAAAAATAAATAAGGGGAATGGAAACTAAATTGGAACGTTTCATCTTACACTTTTACTAGCTTTCTACTTATGTATCCCTTGGCTCTGGGGTTAATTTTTTGCATTGGTGTCTATCTGGTAAACATTACAGACTTGAAACCCCATCATACTTTATTAGTCCTAAAATCTATATTTTTCTGCACATTTTAGCTTGTCTGAAATCAATATTCAGCTTATAATTGCTGTCAACATGGTGGTTGTTGTTGTTGTTAAGTGCCGTCGAGTCGGTTTTGACCAATAGCAACCCTGTACAGGTTTCCGAGGGTGTAAATCTTTACGGGAGTAGAAAGCCTCATCTTTCTCCCGCGGAGCTGCTAGTAGTTTCGAACCGCTGACCTTAAGGTTCACAGCCCGATTCGTAACCACTATGCTACCAGAGCTCCTTAACATGGATGTAATTATCTTAGCCTGGTGCCTGTGTTCGCTTGGTTACAATCTGCCAGAGTGTCATCATTTTAAATGAATGGTTGATGGCATCAAACATGTCAGGTTTAATTGGCATCTTATGTCTTCAAAAAGATTTCACTACGATTCAACATTGGGACAAAAAGTTACTGCGCTTACAGAAAGACATGGAAACAGCTACCGGATGCAAATTTGATATCAGTGAAGCAAATATTCATAATCATTGGAGGAATTACTGCAATTCCATATGTTCTTGCAAAACCACAACAAAATACTTTACAGGACCTAAGAAAAGAAGATATCCACAAGTAGATGAAGCTGTACTAAATTTTGGCAGTGAGACACATGCCAAAGTTTTGCCTGTCATACACTAAGCCATGCAGTTGAAGGCAGGCGAAATTTCCAAAGCCCTTGGTGGCTGGTGGCTGTGTGCCATGGAGTCAGTTCCGACTCATAGTGACCCTGTACAGGGTTTCCGAGGCTGAAATCTTTACAGGAGCAAAACGCCTCATCTTTCTCCTGCGGAACAGCTGGTAGTTTCAAACTGCTGACCTTGCGGTTCACAGCCCGATTGGTAACCACTACGCTACCAAAGCCCTTGGGGTAGATGAAACTGCTTTACTCCAAAGCAGTAAGAAGTTGATGTGACCATGTCATGCATGAGCAGTACTGCCCGTAAGGTGTCAGACACTGTTTTGTCCAAAACATGAAATAGCAGCTGAGGGTAGAAGCTGATGTGTGGGAGAATACAGACACCGGTGACTATGATTTGAAAAGTGATTCAGAAGAGGTAGATTCCAAATATGAAGTGATAGTCCTATCCAATTTGCTTCACTCACTTGTGTGTGTGTGTGTGTGTGTGTTTTGCACAAGATCAACTCAGAGTGACCTGTTTATAAGTGTGAAAGAGTTCATTTGGTAAGTATTAAATGAACATGTGCCATAAAAAAAAACAAAAAACATTCTGTTACAGTCCTTGAGATGCACATTATCTTACTGACATATATGATGTATCTTAACAATTGTTGGTATCTTACATTATTGTTAAGTATGTAGGAGTCCTGATGTGGCACTGTGGGTTAATGAGCTGGACTGCAAAGTCGCTTGAACCACAAGTCGGTGGTTCAAGCTCATCAGTCGCTCTTCGGAAACCCTATACAGGGTCGCTATGGGTCAGAACCAACTCGACAGTACTTAACAGCAACAGCAAATCCTTGAGTCAGTTCCGACTCACGACCCTGAATAGGATTTCCGAGGAGTGACTGGGTGGGTTTGAACTGCTGATCTTGGGGTTAGCAGTCCAGTGCTTACGATATAGCGCCACACCAGTACTCCTTACTTACTTAGATTATCTATCTTCGAGTTACAATATTTACATTCATAGCACTTATTGACTGGGGGAACCAGTTCTTACTCATATTGTTGTTAAATGTAGCTAACTTCATGGCCACCCTATACAGGGTGTATGAGGAGCAACCTGTAAATTTGAACCACTGACCTTGTGGTTCAAACGGACCTTGCGGTCCAGTGCATTATCCCACAGCACCACACTTATCCACTAGGAAGTACTTTCCTTGAGGAGGAGGGAGTAACCTATTTAGGATTTTAGTTTCGTTAATTTAGGAATCTTAAGAGCAATCTTCAACTGAAGGTTAAGTAGGATCAGTCACTCCCTTTGTAAGATAGGACTTCATGCTCAAGGCGCGCATTCTGGAGAAAACACTTCTACCAAACAGCAATGCAGTGATAAGACCTCAAAGGTACCTGGCTTTGGGGAAAAGACGTCTTGGATGAAAATGCCTACTCAACTGTAAATCACCTGCTAGGTTTCCATGTTTGTCTTAACTGAACTTTGGACTGAGTGTTTACAAAAGCAATACAAATTAAAGAATGCTCTGTTCATTAGTGGTAACTGCTTTGTAAGAGAACAAATTGCAAAGCCAACTTATTATGACAAATTCTTCTGTTTTGCAATCTTTGTGTCTCAAGAACTAGTCATAAAATAACACATCTTTTTTTTTTTTAATCATTCTTCTGAGGACCTTCCCCCCTTTCCCTCCCCCCCTTCTCCTGGGCAGAATTTTTTAACCTGCATTTTTTTCATTTAAATATTTTTAATATTTTATATACATTTTATATTTCAGTAAATCCAGTAATGACATCTAAATCAAAATATTTTTGACACATAGTATTCCACTGTATGCACTATAAATTTTAAACCAGTTCCCTGTTTGACACAAATGATCAAGCATTCAACTACTAACTACAAGTTGGCAGTTACAACCAAGACAGGCCTGGAAGTTGGTAGCCATGAGAACCCTATGGAGCAATGCTCTACCATGTGGAATGCCATGAGGTGGAAGTTACTCAGTGACAAGTAGGCCCAGGGTTAAGTAGTAGCTTGGAGTCCGACAGCTGGTAAGTGACTGAGTCAGAATGAACTGAACGGGAGGCAGACGGACTTCAGATTTCCCATTCCTCAAATTTTCTCCTAATTCCCCCTGCTCTCTCACAAAAAGGTGACATTACTATCAGTTTGGCAAGCATCTTCTTTTTCTTTTTTGAGTTTCTTTAACATTTGGGGAAGGGGGAAGTTAATCATTCTTTGTTCTGTCTTCTAAATGCAACCCTTGGGTGGTCTTTCAGAACAGTAATTAGCTTGGGCTCATGGCAATCCAGCTCCCAAGCCCACAGGAGGAATGTTAGCAGAGCATGAAGGGCCCACCTCAACCACTGCCTTGCCTTGTTGTTAAGCGCCTTGTTGTTAAGTGCCTTGTTGTTAAGTTCCGTTGAGTTGGTTCCGACCCGATCCTGTGCAGGATTTCTGAGGAGCTGCTGGTGAGCTGGAGCTTTGCAACTCAAACTGACTTTGCAGCTCAGCGCGTTAACCCAGAGAGCCACACAGGGACCAATGTCTTAGTTTCCTGTGTGGTTGTATAGCACAAATATCACAAATGGGTAGCTTTAAAGAATAGAAGTTAATTTCTCAGTTTGGAAGGTTAAAAGCCCAAATCGGGGTCTTGGCCCTGTGGATTCTTTCTTGTGGGTAGTTCTGGGTGGTCCTTGAATTGTAGATGATCCTCCCATGCCCTGTCCTTTCCCAGTGTGTATGCATCCCTCTGTGTCTCTTCTATTCTTCTGATAACTCAGAGGTGACTAGAACCCACTCGACTTAGGAGTCCTGGTGTGGCGCTGTGGGCTAATGGATCAGACTGCAAAGTCGTTTGAACTGCAAGGTCGGTGTTTCAAGCTCACCAGCTGCTCCTTAGAAACACTATGCAGGGTCATTATGGGTCAGCACTTAACAACAACTACTTAGTTAGGATCTAATTAACATAGCAAAGAAAGCCTTGTTTTTAAACAGGATTGTATCCACAGGCATATGACTGCAGTATATTAGGATTCCAATACATTGGTTTTGGTTGGAAGAGGGCACAATTTAATCCTTAACCTTAAGATAGGGAGCATGACTTCTCTATATCCTCGTCTTTTGGGGAAAGCAAATGGTTTGGCTCCGAACTGAAAGTAGAGAGGCACACACTTTATCTGTTATGTGGTCTCACCTTCTCAGTTTCATTGTAGGTTTGCTTTTCCCCTTAGATACCTACAGGTTTCAGTGTGGCTGCCAGCGTCCGCGTTGGAAATGCGTTGGGTGCTAGGAACATTGAGCAGGCAAAGAAATCGTCAGCAGTTGCTGTACTGATCACAGGTGGTTATGTTTATGTCTTCAGTTAACTCACAACACCATTTCTGCTTGTGGAAACCCAGATTGCCCAAAGATCTCCTTTTTCACTTTGCGTTTCTTCTGCCATTTTTCCTCCAGAACTCTTTGCCATCATCTTTGGCATTCTTCTGTCAAGCAGTAAGGACCTTGTGGGGTACATTTTCACTACTGACAGGTGAGTGCCGAGCTTTCTGTAACTGAGATTTTCTTGAAATGTGAAATCTGTGGTAAGAGATGGTCAAGTCTGACAAATGCTTTCATACTGGACTTCCTGGGTCTGCACTTTGGAGGGGAGTCTGAGTCATTTGAGATTAGAAACTCAAGTTACCTGGGAAGAAGTGATTAGGTAATACCCAGTAGGAGCTGATTTCTAATCTAGAATGTCAAGTTAATGGACACAGATGGTAATTTCTGCTTTGGGTACTCAGAATGCTTGTGTTTATTATAGAAAAGAGTTCTTTTTTAGTATCATTGATTACGTTTTCAGTTAATTATCTCTTTCCCAATGACATACATATATAAGTATATGGAGCCTTCGTAACAACAACAACATTTATGTATACACACACACATATATTTGAAGAAAGACCTGCCATGATCCACTTTTGAAAAATCAGCCATTGAGAACACAATGGATCACAGTTCGGCTGTGACAGACATAGAGTCACTGTGAGTCAGAACGCACTCAACAACTTGGCAGATATAAAAACACACACTCATGTGTAAGTAAAAAGGTATTGCTACAAAATAAAATACCTTTATTAAATAACAATATCAAACTTTGAAGCTATGGCTCTATGACACATCCTCCATGTAAGTCTGCACACTTTTGAAGGTGTTTCCATCTTGTTAACCCTTCTCCTCAGAATTCTGCACTTTGGTTCCCACCACCTCAACATGGACAGCAGTTTGGTTATCCTCATGGGACCCAAACTGTATTCTTTTAAAATGTACTTTGAGTTTGGGGAACAAAAATAAGTCTAAAGGGGCAAGGCTAGGGCTATAGGGTAAGTGGGGTAAGGTTTTCCAACAAAATTCTCATAGGACAGTCCTTGCTACCCTCAAAGAATGAGCTAGTGCATTGCCATGGTGGGGAAAAAAGGCTGTTCGGCACAACTCTCCTGGCCTTTTCCTCACCAATGCAATTTTCAATTTTCTAAAAGCTCCTCTTAATAAGCCTCTGTGATTGGCCTATGTGCTTCGAGAAAATCTCTCAAAATTACCTCCTTTGGGTTCCCCAAAACAAACAGTTCCCATAACCTTCTGAACTGACCTCTGTGCCTTGTGTTTCACTGACCCAGCAGATCCCCTGGGAAGCCACTGTTTTGATTGGGCCTTGCACTGGAAGACGTTAGTAAATCCAAGACTTCTCCTTTTTTATGATTCGTTCTGTAAATTTTCGGCATTAGCTTTGTGGTGGTTGTTACGTGCTGCCGAGTCAGTTCTGGCTCATAACTTAAAAGACTGACAAAAAGATCAATTCTTTGAGCTAACTGATCTCTATGCAATGCTTTTGGCACCCACTGAATCAAAAACTCCGTAAGGCCAAGATGTTTGCTTAAAGTTGAAAATGCCAAGCTATGTGAAATCCCAACCTCAGTAGCTCTTACATAAGTGGTAATTCTACAGTGTTTGTCCACCAGTCTCAGGACATTAGCCACAGTTTCATCATGTGGGAAAGTTAACCTTGGCTCATCTTTGATGTCTTCCAAACCTCCCTTAAAACACTTGATCCATCTAAAAACTGTTGCATTATGGGGCAGAATTTCTGTAAACTTGTTGCAAAGCTTCCATGATTTAGGAAGATGTTCACTTGAATTTTGTTAAAATACTCCTGACCTCAAAACCTCAAAATTGTTTTTTTCCTATGGTATAAAAAGTATCCTTTTTTTCTTTAAATATATACATGTGTGTCTGTGTGTATGCATGCATATCCAAGGGAGCTTCAGAAAGATCATAGAAAAATTCCACTATCTTTTAATTCCATTTTTTCCATGAACTTGCTGAAGCCCCTGTATTGTTGTTGTTGTTGTGTGCCGTGGAGTCGGTTCCGGCTCTTAGCAACCCTGCATAGGGTTTCCGAAGCTGTAATTCTTTACGGGAGCAGAAAACCTCATCTTTCTACCACGGAACAGCTGGTAGTTTCAAACTGCTGACTGTGAGATTAGTAGCCCGATTCGTAACCACTATGCTACCAGAGCTCCATGAAGCCCTTGTATATATCCATATATGTCCTAGTATGGTGCTGTTGGATAAGCACTGAACTACTAACCACAAGGTTGGTGGTTCAAACCCACCAGCCACTCCTCAGAAACTCTACACTGGGTTGATAAGAGTCAGAACTGACTCAACGGCACTTACCAACAATAACAACATATCCATACATATGTATATATGTATGTACACACATATACACAGAAATTTATATGATTATCATTTCAAAGAAGGAGCGCTGGTAGCGTAGTGGTTACGAATCAGGCTGCGAACTGCAAAGTCAGCAGTTCGAAACTACCAGCCGCTCCGCGGGAGAAAGATGAGGCTTTCTACTCCTGTAAAGATTTACACCCTCGGAAACCCTGT
>NW_006409013.1:788748-797198 GCF_000296735.1 Chrysochloris asiatica | reverse complement strand
TGTACAGGGTCGCTATGAGTTGGAACCGACTCCACGGCACATAACAACAATTAGCAACTCGAGTCCTGGTGTGGCGCTGTGGGTTAATGCACCAGACTGCAAAGCCGTTTGAACTGCAAGGTCGGTGGTTCAAGCTCCCCAGCTGCTCCTTGGAAACCCTATACAGGGTCGCTATCGGGCAGTCAGTACTCGATGGCACTTAACAACAACAACATGATTCCAAAAGCCAGCATTTTACTTAAATGTGGGAACACACTACTATAAGAGAGTCAAGAGAAAGGCAATGAGTTTAAGAACTGGAAAATAAATGATAAAACTGTATCTGAATGTCGCTTTTCTGTCACTCCTGCGTTGGACGTAAATCACGATGGCGGCCTCCATGTTGCATACGCCGCTGAGGTGGTTTCCCAGTGTTTCACCGTTCAGAAGGGCCTACGGAGTTCAGGTTTCCCTCCAGACTTTTTGCACCAAAGCTGCGCCCCCAGAGGAAGATGCTTTGCCCCCAGCTCCCATTTCTCCTTATGTGGATGACCCCTGGAAATAATACCAGAGCCACTATGCTTCTCACTCTGTCTGGCCTAACTCTCCTCGTAACCACAAAGGTGGCATACCACCACAGAGGACTCACAAGACGTGTATCCGAGGGAATAAAGTTGCTGGGAACCCTTGCTCCATCTGCCGGGATCACAGGTTGCATGTTGACCTTGGAACGTGAAGCCCTTGGAACAGTCGGCCTGCGCCCACACTGGTATTATCTTCCACGTTCCGTACACAGATCATGGGCTCCTCAGTTACCACATTGCCCAGGTTGAACCCCGTGACCTCGACTTCAGTACTTCTCCTGGAGCTGTGAGCGGTACTCCACCAGTCCCCACTCTGGTTTCAGGAGACCCCTGGTACCCATGGGCTAGCTGGAAACAGCCCCCAGAGAGAGAGCTGTCCCGCCTGCACCGTCTCTACGAAGAGACAGTGCCCTCTACATGTCCAGAGGAAGCCTCCTCTATGGATCAAGTGGGAGCCCAAGAGTGTCCCATAGAGGCTGCAGTATCCTGGGAGGGGCGGCAGAAGGACTAGGAGATAGTATCCAGAAAGTACATCATGGGAACTGATTATAGTCCACGTCACCCTGAAGAGTTGTTTGTGTTTTGTGGCCATTGGCCACAAAATACCTGAGACTGGAGGATGTGCTGATGGCTATGGGAAATCTCAATCCTCAATTGTAAATAGGTGGGTCAAACATTCTGTTGCTGTTTCAGACATCTGCCATATTAGCTTTTCCACAATAAAGCTCTTGTCTCTCCTGTCAAAAAAAAAACAAAAAAAAAAAAAACTATATCTGAAAATCCAAAGGAATTAACAGCAAACCTATCACAAAAACAGAAGAAAAATAATTAAAAATCCCTAAATTTAACATACCTGTAGATAAGCTTTGTTGTTGTTAAATGCTGTCAAGTCAGGTCTGACCCATAGCTACCCTGTGTAGGGTTTCCTAAGAGCAACTGGTGAGCTTGAACTTCGGACCTTGCGGTTCAAACTGACCTTACAGTCCAGTGCATTAATCCACAGCGCCGCAGCAGGACTCCAGATAAATCTTTGGGGACAGCTTATCTGTTTTTTTGTGGAGGTACAAACCACACTTTCAAATTATCTATCAAAATTATTAAAACATTTATTCTTTGATCTTACTTCGGGCATTTCACTCAATGTTTAAACTTATACAGATGGTGGGGGGGCTTCATAAAGTTCATGGACAAATGGAATGAAAAGATAATGGAATTTTTCACAAACATTTTGAAGTCCCTTCATATAAGAAATGGAGTTTATACAGGGTTGTTACTCATTGCAACACCGTCTGTTGCAGCAAACACTGGAGACATCCTTAGTGTCAGTCCACGTAAGAGACTGTGTGTCTGGAGATAATGTGAATTTGCTTGCAGATCACTGCAGTAAAATGAGTATTGTAATAAAGTCAGTTTCCCAGTGCATATATTTTTTGGTTTCCCAAGGAGACTTGGCAGCATAGTAGTTACACATTGGCCTGCTAACTGCAAGGTCAGCAGTTTGAATCTACCAGCTGCTCCATGGGAGAAAGATGAGGCTTCATGATCCTGGAAAGATTTACTGCTTCGGAAACCCACCACCACCATCACCAGTGCATATAAAAGTTATATTTCCATTATATTGGAGTCTACTTAGTATGCAACAGCATTACAAAAAAGCTTGACGATATTGTGAGCTTATGAAAATGTGCCACAGGAACACGAAGTGGTCACATGCTATTGAAGTGGGGCTGTTAAACTTGCTCAATGCATCGTTGCCACAAATCTTCAATTAGTTGAGAAAAAAAGAAAGCATTGTCTTCAAAAGCATAATAAAATGAGGTACGCCTCAATTAAATCATCTGTGGTATACCCACATAGTGGATTATTAACCAACTATAGAAAAGAATGAGAACACTGTATGTAGCAATACAGAAAGATTTCCAGAAGTGGTTAGAAGAACAGAAGATACTTCTTGAAAGAAAGACAAGCAGAAAAATTAAAAACAATAACGGCAGTCTGATGGACTACTACAAGAACAAACAAGTTGTTCGCCCAGGAGACATCAAGGCAAGCGGTCGGGTCCCCTCAGGACAAACCCCCTTCCAAGACTGAGACTCAGGTAGAATACACAAGCAGGCATGTGGTCTTGCTGGTGACCACGTTGGTCTACGAATAAGGGGAAGTGGGGGTGGGGGAGAACAGCAGTGAAGTTGTGAGCTAAGTTCAACCACATTCAATAGACTCCTGTCAACCTGGGTTGATACCTGATTGGCCAGCAGTATGGCGAGACCCGGAGATCTCTGGGCCCAGAGACCGGACATGGCCACAGAGAACTAGAGTGGAGTGAAGCATCCAGCTGATAGGAAGTGAGGGGAGATGCACAAGAACACCCACACTTGCAGATAGTACCCACTTGATCTGGCATCAATGGCTTGATGATCAGAACTCGACTAGAAGAAGAGAGAAGAGGAAAAAAGAGTAATCCGCTACAATTTGACGAACTTGACTTATGCTTGTGGATGAGTAGGGCAAAGGATGGAAAAAATCTTTACAGTGAGGATCATTCCCACCCCCTTGGTACACAGGGTCAACAAGGGCAACTTAGACATTGGTTACCCAAAATGGGGAGGCTGCAAAGGCAAGAAGTGACTGGCTTACAAGCTTTCAATAGGGAACCTAGTTCCAGAGGGTACGGAGAAAGGTAGACTCTCCATTGAATGGTTTCCAACCTGTCTGGACAGGGCTGAGGAAGAGAGATGGGGATAAGACTCTTATGGTTCAATAGTCAATGATTGCTATCAGGACTGACTGTGAACGTTGGAAAGGTAAAGGTAGATGTTTTGTAACAGTAGGAGGGGAGTGGTTGATTTTGCAGCCCAGGAGCCAGGTCCCTGGAACCATCAAGGCAGAAAAGCGAAGTGCGTGACCCTATCCAGAGAAGCAGTGACGCCAGACATGGAGGCAGAGACGATGACATGGAGAGAAGGAGCGGCTGGGGACTCTAGACTCAGGGAGGGAGGTGGGCTGTGTGTTGATGGCTGGGGGGCAAGCTTGCAGGGTGTACCCTTTAGTTATTTGATGATGCATGCAGGGGATTGTAATCATTGCAATAAAACGAAATACGATAGGATAAATGTAAAGATAATGTTCTCCCATGTAAACTAATCACATAATTCACAGTAAAAACTTTTAAAAAAGAAAGATTTCCAGAATGTATCGCTAGGTGTAATAAGTGCAGACCATCATATAAGTAATAGTTGGTTATTAAATTGGCTATTAAATGAAATACTAAAGCAGAAAACCCCTCTGCTACTGAATCTATTATACTGAATCTTTCTCATACTAACCGTGTAGGACAGAGAATTACAGTTTCTAAGACTACAAATCTTCACAGGAGCAGACAGCTTCATCTTTCTCCTGAGGAGCTAACTGTTGGTGGGTTTGAACAATCAACCTTGCAGTTAGCAGTCCAACAATTAACCCACTGCAGCCTCAGGGTTCCTTCTAGAACCGAGATGAGAAACAAGAATAGATATTTGCTTTGCTTATAGTTTTATAAGCACTGAGCAAATACAGAAACTACTAAGAATTGTTGAAGGTAGAAATGGGTTAGGCAGGGAAAGGAATAGAAGTAAGACTTCTCTCTGGAAGCCTTTCCATGTGGTTTTGATGTCTTTGAAATATTTGCATATGTTACATTCAAAAAATAAATCTGAATAAAAGAAATGTAATTCTGTCTGTTTCCTGTGAGGGTAAGGGCGATCATCTTGTTTAGTGCTGGCTTTTTTTTCTTTCCTTAAAATTGTATTTATATTTGTATTGAAAGTATGCACGGCAAAGCATGCATTGATGCAACAGTTTCTACATGTTCAACTTAGTGACATTGATTACATTCTTTCAGTTGTGTAAGTATTCTTACCTCTTGTGAGTTGTTCATCCCTCATTAGCATAAATTCACTGTTTCCTAAGGTTCCTATTTAATCTTTTGAGTTGCTTTGTCAATCTGAGATCATATATATAGGTCTTTAAATAGCATAATGCTCAAGGCAGACCGTTTTCATGAGTTAAACTAAACTACAGTATTGGTCAATTTTAAGAAGACTTCAAGGGATAGTTTTAGTTTATGGCTTAAATATTATTTCATGGCAATCATTTCAGTGGTTCATCTACCCTCCATAGCTCCAGAAAGTCTAGAATCCATGAATATTTAAAATTCGCTGAGTTTCCCCCTTTTAATCATGATTCTTTTATGGAATCTTTGACCAAAATGTTCAGTAATGGTACCTGGGCACCATCCAGTTCTTCTGGTGTCGTAGCAAATGAAGGGAATTAGCCACACATTCCATATCTTCCTCCTATTCCCGACTCTCCTTTTTCCTCTGTTGTGCCAGATAAAGAGACCAATTGTTGTGCCACTTGCTTTAATACCCCAGGCACTATTCACTAAACTAGGAGGTAGGACAGAAGCACTCATATGCCAGTTAATTGGGACGTCCCATGAAACCATAATCCTAAAACTGCAAATGGATTTCTTATTTTATTTATGTATTGAACAACTATCACATAGTGTTCTTGGTTTAATTGTAGCTAAACTTAGAGTTCTTGGTGGTGCAAACAGTTAAATGCTACACTAGTAACCTAAAGGTTGGCACTTCAAACTCATGCAAAGACACCTTGGGAGAATGGCCTGGTGATTTGCTTCTGAAAGTGCACTGCTTTAAAAACCCGATGGAGTTCTATGTCTGCTCTGCACACATAGAATCATCATGAGTCAGACTTGATTCCATTGTAACTGGTTTGGTTTGTTTGAGTTTTTTGAGGGGTGGGGTCACTTGGGGGATTACTCATTTCGGACCTCCCCAGATAAGTTGGCAGTATTTTCCCAGTCTCCTTCCAGTGTTCTCTATGCAGACTTTAAGATTCAAGACTGATTCAAGGGTAGTTCCCATTTCTAGGAACCAAGGATAATTCTGCAAAACATGTCTATGATTCCATGAATTGATGGACTATAAATGGAAAAATTTCAACAAACTCATGCAGCCCTGGAGGCACTCACTCATCTATGCCAATAAATTTGGAAGACAGCTACCTGTTTTTGTGCCCATTCCAAAGAGAGGTGACCCAACAGAATCCATAAATCATCAGACAATATTAATATCACATGCAAGTAAAATTTTGCTAAAGATAATTCAAAAACGGCTGCAAGAGTACATTGATAGGGAATTGCCAAATGTTCAAGCCGGATTCAGACAAGGACATGGAATGAGAGCTAGATGGATCTTGGCTGAAAGTAGAAAGATGTTTACGTGTGCTTCATTGACTATGCAAAGACTTTCTACTGTGAGGTTATGACAAGTTATAGATAACATTGCAAAGAATGGATATATCAGAATATTTAATGGTGCTCCTGAGGAACCTGTACATAGATCAAGAAGCAATCATTGAACCAAACAAGGGACACTGAATGGTTTATAATTAGGAGAGGTGTGTGTCAGGTTTGTATTCTTTCATCATACTTATTCAGTCTGTATGCTGAACAAATAATCTGAGAAACTGGATTGTTATGAAGAAGAACGTCACATCGCAACTGGAGGAAGACTCATTAACAACCTGCAATATGCAGATGATTCATACTTTCTAGGACTTAAAATACTGATGGAGATCAAAGACTAGCCTTTGGTATGGGTTGCACCTCAATGTAAAGAAAACAAAAATCCTCACCAATGGGCCAATAAATAACATCATGATAAATGGAGAAAAGATTGAAATTTTCAAAGGCTTCATTTTACTTAGATCCACCATCAACACTCATGGAAGCAGCAGAGAAGAAGATGTTCAAGAGCGAAGGTATCAGTTTGAGGACTAAGGTGTGCCTGACTCAATCCATGGTATTTTCAATAGCTTCAAATGCATGTGAAAGTTGGACAATGAATGAAGAAGAACGTTGAAGAATTGATGCACTTGAGTTATGGTGTGGGAGAAGAATATTAAAGGTAAAGATTGCCAGAAGAACAAACAAATCTGTGTTGGTAGAAGTACACCCAGAATGCTCCTTAGAAGCCAAGATGGCGAAACTTCGTCTCTCATACTTCAAACATATTATCAGGAGGTACCAGTCCCTGGATAAGAACATCATGTGAAGGAAGGGTCAGCGAAAAAGAGGGAGAACCCCAGTGAGCTGAATTGGCACAGTGGCAGCAGCAATGGGCTCAAGTTTTGCATCAGTTGTGAAAATGGCGCAGTACTGAACTATGTTTCGTTCTGTTGTTCATAGGGTTGCTATGGGTTGGAACTGACCCAACGGCACCTAACAACAACAATGGCCTTTATAGCTTGCCAACTTTGGTTTTATAGAAAAAAAAACTTAGCTCGTATGGCTTGAGAAACACATTCATACTTGGCCTGTAGATCTCTCTTGAAAGGATGGCAATAGAATTCAAATTTTATTTTGGGCTAGGGTGTTAAGGGAGCCAAATCATCTGATTTTACTGCCTCCATGAACCACATGGACTACATATATTTTCTAAAAGCCATGAGTTACAATGCTCATTGTATCTACAGCCCAAGGCACAGTAGAATTTTCTCTGAATAGGAGGTTTGGTGGAATACATGAGATATGTCTGACACAGAAACCAAGCCTAGCTTAGCAGTAACAGAAGCTGAGTCTTGTCCTGCAAGTGTTTTTGTTCTCCTTTTCCACATGTTTGTCTCCTAATGATCTCTGTGTGCTTTGTTTTGCAAATAGAGAAATCATTGCTCTGGTGGCTCAAGTGGTTCCAATATATGCTGCTTCCCACCTCTTTGAAGGTATTGCTGTAAGTACTGAGCAATAGTCCCTTAAGTATTTTTTGATGTATTCATTTATTCTGATTATAGTAAATTTAAATTGTGAAGAGGGTATAATAGGATAGGTAAGTAATATTTTTAATATATTCAGATCGTATGAATGCTGATTTTAGGTTAGAACTCCCTGGGGTGGTACTGGCTCAGGAGACAGATGTCTTTCAATAGCATTGATAACACTGGTCAGATATTAACAATGTTCACACTGATGGAATGTTATCTGCCTTCCAGTGCACATGTGGAGGAATTCTGAGGGGAAGTGGGAATCAGAAGGTTGGAGCTATCGTTAATGCCATTGGATATTATGTGGTTGGTCTCCCTATTGGGATTTCGTTGATGTTTGCAGCCAACCTTGGAGTGATAGGTAAGCAATTGGAGCTTAGTTAATCACGGGCCGGGGAAATGATCGTTGCCATTTTGTGAGGAGGCTGGGCTCTGGAACTCTTGTGCTTTCATACATTTGTTTCTGAGGTAAATTGTCAGAGACAGTAGGGAGGGTCAGATGATAGCCTCCAGACCTGTTCATGTGTGCCCATGAACCTCTCTCGCTCAAGTGTGCGGTCTTGACATCCTTAAGCAGAATAAGATGCTCTCCCTTTCATTTTGTTTCATGCCACTGATTGTAATGCCCACTTCCTCCCTGTGTTTCTAATTCCTGCTTGTTTCTTAACCCTTCTGAACTTTGTCCTTGGCAAATGCTGCCCTTTCTATTTCAAATGACATGTCATTTAATGTAATATTAAGCCTTTCTTGTGTTATTGTTGCGCCTTCTAGACTTGTCTATGGTTTAACTGAAAATTGAGTTATAGGGGCGAATTTGGCTCCAGGCCTTTAGGATGACTAAGGGTTGTAGTTTCAGAGGTTCCTATCTATCTGACCAGTAAACCTGGTCTTTTTTAATGATTTTTGTTCCATATTTTTTTACTTCTCTAACCAGGGCTTTCTAGTTTGATCCTTTTCAGAGCAGTTGGTAGTGGTAACTAGGCACCATCTAGTTCTTCTGGTCCCCAGGGTCGTGGAGGCTGAAGTTCTTGTGTGGTCCACTAGTCAATTGAACTAATTGTT
>NW_006409013.1:772200-788228 GCF_000296735.1 Chrysochloris asiatica | reverse complement strand
ACAGCAGAATGAAACAATGTCCGATCCTGGGCCAACCTCACTACCGCTGCCACACTTGACGCCATCAATGATGCCACCTGGCTGATCCATCTCGTTGGGGATCTTCCTCTTCTTCTCTGACCCTCCATCTTACCCAGCATGTCCACCAATCACTCGGCTTGAGACAGATAAGACTTTCTGCTCCTGCAAAGATTTTAAAAGCCTCGGAAGCCCTTTACAGGGTTGCTATGAGTTAGACCCGACTCGACAACACTTAACAACAACAAATGCAGTCCAGTGCTTACCATACAGTGCCACACCAGGACTCCATTTTCAGCTTAGATAAGTACATATGTTGAAGTATCACCAGAGGAAATAACTTACTTAATCCTTAGGATCTGAAATCATCAGAGCTGATCTTTTAAAACATAGGGAAATATATTGCTTCTCAGCTTTGTTTTCTAAAATTGTAATTTGGGAAACAATGGCAGATCGTAAAGGAATTCTTTTAAGACTTGAACAAGTTATCTTTTAGGTGATTTAGAGATTGACTTTGGTCTGATCCATTTTTACCCAGCAGTGCTTGGCAGGCTCAGAGATGCTAAGAAGTCATTTAATACCTTGAGTAAATTTCCACTGTGTTCCATTATACTGCCGTCTCCTCATGTTCAATCATATTTTAATGAAAAATATGTGAGCTGTTCAAACAATGGAGTGGCCAATACAAAGTTCACAATAGTGCAGAAAATGATTTAGCTGAGTTTCTGTCATTGTTCATGTTTTGGATTTGCCAGTGATAGAGGTAATGGAAATATTAAACCAAATCCACTCTCATTGAACCAATTCTGACTCAGAGCTACACTATATAAGGTTTCCAAGACTGTAAATCTTTACTGAAGCAGACAGCTTTAGCTTTTCTCCCCCAGAGTTGCTGGTGGGTTTGAACTACCAACCTTGCAGTCAGCAGCCCAATTCCTAACTTGTAGCGTCACCAAGGATCTTTTCACGGAAATGCTAGAGGAGTCTAATTAAAAATATGGAGTCCTGGTGTGGCGCTATGGGTTAATGCACCAGACTGTAAAACTGTTTGAACTGCAAAGTCGGTGGTTCAAGCTCATCAGCTGCTCCTTGGAAACCCTATACAGGGTCGCTGTGGGTCAGACCCAACTCAACAGCACTTAACAACAACAACAAATGTCCCAAGTGCTACATTAGTCCTCTCACTCATTTAACAAAGGCCTATCTACTATGTGCAAGGTAGAGGGATTTAAGAATCACTTAAAAGAAATGATGGAGAAATCCTGCCACCCACCTCTTAAGAAGTCTACTGCTAACTGGTTTTGAATCTTAGCTAACCTCTGGGAAGATGTGCTGCTACAGACTCTCATAAGCAACTCTAGCAACTCATAGTGGCCATTACAATTTCCTGAGTCTTTTCATGTACACAAATGTATGGTACCTCCATCCTTTCTTCTAGCCAACTTACATGGCTCAAGGGATTCTGAGAATCAACTTGCTTGCAGTGCGGCTTAGGTAAAATTTTCACCTTCCATGTGGGAGCCCTGGGTTCGATTCCCAGCCAGTGTACCTCCTACACAGATACCACCACATCAGGAGTCTGTGAGTGGAGGCTTACATGTTGTTTTGATGCTAAACAGGCTTCAATGGAGCTTTCAGACTAAGATGGGCAAGGAAGAAAGACCTGTCAATCAACTCTGAAACTCACCCAGTGAAAACGCAAGGCTAGCAGTGGTCAGATCCGCAGCTGATCAGTACTAGGGTTCTTTGGGAATGGGCTTGCCGTGAATCAGAAGCCATTTATTTGATTATGGTACTTTTAGAGCTACTAGGCTTTTTCCATCCTTTATTCCATCCTAGTGGCGCTGTCGAGTAAGCACTTGAACCGCAAGGTTGGTGTGACCTGCAAGGTCAGCAGTTCAAACTCACCAGCTGCTCCTTGGAAGCCCTATACAGAGTCGCTTTGAGTTAGAACCAACTTGACGGCACTTAACAACAATTCCGTCCTGGTGTGGTGCTGTCGGATAAGTACTGGACCGCTGACTGTGAGGTCAGCAGGTCAAACCCACCGGCCGCTCCTAGGAAACCTATGTATGGTCGCTATGAGTCGGAACCGACTCGACGGTACTTCACAACCTTCTCTAAGCATCGCTAGTGGATGACTGTGTCCTGGATCTTCCCAGAACTCTGTGCTCAAACCAGTAAGGCTTTCCAGGAAGTGCTGAGGGAAGGGCGTTATTCAGTTATACGGCTGGTGGGTTCTGTGATTTTAATGTCCACTGCCTGGTATGGCGCTGTGGGTTAATACGCAGGACTGCAAAGTCAGTTTGAACTGCAAGGTCGGTGGTTCAAGCTCACCAGTCGCTCCTTGGAAACCCTATGCAGATTCGCTATGGGTCAGAACTGACTCGAAAGCATATAACAACAACATATGTGTCAGAATAGAACTACATTCCATAGCATCTTCATTGGCCAATTTTTGGAAGTGAATTGCCAGGACTTTCTTCCAGGGTGTCTTTGGACAAATTCAAATTGCCAACCTTTCAGCAAACACCACCCAGAGATTCCCTAAATAAGTTCAGCCCCTATTTTGTGGAAAAGCCGGCAGAAGGAGTTTGCTCTGACATTTTATGTGCTGGATCACAAAGGCCGAAAAAAATGCCTCTGAACATTTATTCCGATACCCAGAACCACAGTGGTTGTCCCCTGGGCCTGTCAGCACCTTCTGAGAACCAAGCAAGAGAGTTGCCAGTGCTCTGGGCCTGTCAGCACCCTCTGAGAACCAAGCAAGAGAGTTGCCAGGAGGTTTCTGGCTCACGGTGGTCCCCACCTCAGCCAGTCAGCAGATACTCAGCGTGGCTGACCAAAATGAGATACAAGAAACACACTGCCAGAGTGACCAGTTTTCCCCGAGTTAACGTTTATAACATATTTTTACTTCTAGGCCTGTGGTCAGGGATCATCATCTGTACAGTCGCTCAAGCTGCATGTTTCCTCGGCTTCATTGCTCGGCTCAATTGGGAGAAAGCCTGTCAGCAGGTAACTATGCTCATGACTACTGCAGTTGAGGTGCCTCTTCTAAAATATCAATAGAATAATATTTGGCTAGCTCTTTTTTGGTTAGGACAGCATTATTCTCTTTTATCATTCATGCTTTCTTCATTTCTTTGCTTTAACTGGTTTTAATTCTAATGTAAATGGTCCAGTGGCCCCAGCTTTATTCAATACCCCTTGTTTATTCATTGAATAGAAAAGTACAGGGTTCTTTTCTCCTTTGTATTCCCTGTTTGGCTACCTGCTGAAAAGCTAATTTCAGGATAAGAATTGAAATTTGGGAAAAAGGTGGGATGCCATGAACTCCATCCTAACTTTGTTTGTTACGATCTCAGATACTCTGTTAAGAGACTTGTGTGCATCCTTCTCGTTAGCTATTTTAGGTCAACATGGAGTGTGAAAATAGGTGGTGCCGTAGGGTAAAGTGCTCGACTATAAGGTCAGTGGTTCAAACTCATCAGATGCTCCTTGGAAACCCTATACAGGGTTGCTATGAGTCAGCGCATACTCGATAGCACTTCCCAACAACAATGCAAAGGAGATGAAGTAAAGAGAAGGGAAGTCCTAAAGGATCGTCTGTCTTCTCCCTCACCTTGTACTTTTCCTGTCTAATCCGCTTCCCACCCACTGCTCCCATCTTTCAATCTTTCTGGAAAATTATGCAAAACCTATGAACTACAGAAGCTTTAACTTTACCTGAAGATTAGGAAAATGACTTGACTTGTCCTAACCTGGGAGAGCAAAATGTTTTTATTAACCATTGTAAAGCCTCATGGACTGACTAAGTTTTACTTTCTAGGCTCAAGTGCATGCCAATTTGAAATTAAAAATGGCCCCCGATGGGAATTCCGCTGTCTCTCAGGACCTCCTTCATCCAGGTGTGGTACGAGCTGCCTCAGGTCTTTGAACAGACCTGCCCAGGTGGTATTGGTGGTGCCATTTGTGGGACACAACTAGTTAGTCTGCTGTGAACTCCCTCTTACGTAGAGCAATAATGCTTCAGAAACATGAAGTCAACACAAGCCACACACCATCTCGTGGCCTTGTGCGTGTCAGACTAGAACTGTGCTCTATAGGTTTTCTTTGGCTGATTTTTTGTAAAGTATATCACCAGGACTTTCTTCCAAGCCACCACTGCCAAGCCTCTTCCTGTTCTGACTGTTGCTTCTAATGAACATCATGCAAACATGGCCTTCCCGCTCCTTGCCAATTTAGTCATTCCCCACATTCTAAGTTCCTTAGGGCTAGGTCTCCTAGACATGCACTGACACCAATTTCCGCTCCTTTATCCTTAATCACCTGTGATTTTGTTTTGCTGTTGTTGTTAATTGAGTCAGTTCTGTCTCGTGGCAACGTCACGTGCAACAGAAGAAACTCTTGCCTGGCTTTGCACCATTTTCACAGAAGACACTATTGTTGTGGCCACTGTGCCTTCCAACCAAGGGGGCTCATTTTCAAGCACTGTATTGAACAGTATTCTGTTGTGATTCATAGGGTTCTCCATGGCTGAGTTTCAGGAGTAGACTGATGGGGCTTCTCTTTCTGAATTTAATTTGATCGAGTGAGTCAATCACAGTCACTGACCAGGTCTCCTGTTTTTCCCAGTTCTCATTTGTGGGATCTAGTCTCTTTGTGTTTCTGATAACCTTTGATTGCATTCCAGACATCATATTTGAAAAATGTCTGTAGAAGTCATTTGAGGTCTAAAATAGTATCTGGTTTCAAAGAGGATTTGCTTTTGCTTTTGTCAGACATCTAGGGTTACTCACAGTCTAATGCAATTTCAGACATTAAGGTTTCTGAACCAACGGCCAGCTGCAGATAGTGAGAGGGTTAGTCTACTTATGATCACCTTCTTAAATCTTAGATTTATCAAAGTACAGAGGGGCTTACCGTGACCACACCCTTGGTACCTACTGGACTCTCCTGCTACTATACTATTCTGTCTCTTAGCCACGTGTTTATGATGGAAACCTCTTGGCACAAAATCAGCACCAAGGGCTCACCCCTCTGGATTTCTGGCTTTCCCTAGGTCTTACTCTGATGACTTGTCATTAAACTATTAACTCTCTGATGTCTTCAAGAAGATAGATTTACTTAGTTCTATCCAACTTTTATAATTATCTGTGGAGGATGGATTTGTCTAAGTTTTCTACCATCAGTGGAAATTTCCCTGTGTTAGTGTGGATTCTGTAAAAGAGCAAAACCAATGAAACGTATATAGATTTACTTCGAGCAAATGGCTCACACAGATGGCAAGTCCTAAGTTGATGAATCTGTTATGAAATGCAGACCTCTGCCGATTCACAGAATTGCAGGGGCTGGTGAATCTGAAATCTGTAGGTCAGGTAGCAGGCTGGAGACTTCTGCAGGCTTAAGTCCCAAGAACTGGAGACTAGGCAATGAGAAGAGTACAGAGTCAAGAGAGAGAGCTTTTGTCAGAACACCCGTTTGTACACTCCCAAGGAAACTCCACCTTCAACTGATTGGCTGATCACATCAGATCACCTCATGGAAGGTCTCTGGTAACGTAATGGTTATGAATCAGGCTGCGAACTGCAAGGTCAGCAGTTCGAAACTACCAGCCACTCTGCGGGAGAAAGATGAGGCTTTCTGCTCTTGTAAAGATTTATAGCCTTGGAAACCCTGTTCAGGATCACTATGGGTCGGAACTAATTCGATGGCACTCAACAACAACAATGGAAACATAGCTAGTCCAGTGTCTGCCAAACGACTGAGAAGCAAAGACAGCCAAGTGACATACAACATTGTATGGCACTGTAGGATAAGCACTTGACCATAAGGTCAGTTTGAATCGCAGAGTCAGCAGTTCAAACTCACCAGCTGCTCCTCGGAAACCCTATACAGCATTGTTATGAGTCAGAACTGACATAATGACACTTAACAACAACATCACAATTTACCCATGTCAATTTGGCATCTATACACATCTCCTTAATTCGTACATACTCTCCAAATAAGGACAATTGTAAAATCATACTCACAACTAACATGATACAACATGCTTCCAATGAGAACACACTAACCTTTGTTACATCTTGTATTTTATAATAAGCACTGGCACAAGGTAGGCAGCAAAACAAAGATGCATGCCACACACAGACACCCACATTAGAGTTTAAAAAATATATATTGCTATGAGAGTTCTGGAGTCCTGGTGTGGCGCTGAAGGATAAACACTGGACTGCTAACCATAAGGTCGGTGGTTCAAACCCACTGCTCCTTGGAAACCCTATACAGGGTTGCTATGAGTCGGAACCTACTTGACAACAACTTAACAACAGCAACTAAGATTCTAGTTCATATATGGTGGTGGTGGTGTGCCGTCGAGTTGGTTCCAACTCACAGCGAGCCTGTATAGGGTTTCTGAGGCTATAAATCTTTATGGGAGCATAAAACCTCATCTTTCTCCCTTGGAGCTCCTGGTAGACTTGAACTGCTGACCTTGTGGTTCACAGCCCAATACATAATCTACTACACAACCAGGGTTTATTCCAAATGCAGTGTGTTTTAATGTATTTCTGCAATCAGTGGTTGGCTACAGACAAATTCTTTTTGTAATACACTTGTCTTAGTCTCATTAGGGTGCCTTCAAATGAAAGGTCCATTCAGTGACTTCCTAGGGGATCTGCTGAACCAGTTGAATTCAAGAAGGGAGGTCAGCTCAGAACATTATAGTGACTGTGTTCTGGGACCCCAGAGGGGTAATCTTGATAGATTCTCTTGAAGGACACAGTATGATCTGGAGGCTTCTTATGAAGAAGTTTTAAGAAAATGGAAAACTGCATTGGTGAGAAAAAGGCCAGGGAAGTTGTGCATAGGAATTCTTTTCCATCACAACAATGTACCTGTTCATTCTTTGAAGGTAGCAAGGGGTTCATCCTATGAGAATTTTGTTGGGAAACCTTATCTGCATTCACCCTACAACCCTGATCTTGCCCCTTCAGAATTCTTTTGGTTCTCTAAACTTAAAAAAAACCATAGTTTGAGTCCCTCAAGGATGCTAAAACTGCCATTTTGACATGGTGTATAATGTAGTGGTTACGAATCGGGCTGCTAACCTCAGTGTCAGCAGTTCGAAACTACCAGCTGTTCGTAGGAGAACGAGGAGGCTTTCTGCTCCTGTAAAGATTTACAGCCTCGGAAACCCTGTACAGGGTTGCTATGAGTCAGAACTGACTCCACAGCACATAACAACAACAACAATATAGAAGAGCAGAGAATTCTTCAGGGAAAGGTTAGAGATAAGGAAACACCACCTTCGGAACTATATAGTCCTAGATGGAAGATATGTTGAAAAACAATAACTTCACATTTTTATATGTTTAATAAAGGTCTGTATGATTTTGTAGCAATACTTTTTGACTTATCCTCATGAATACACACGTGTATAACAAAAGAGAAAATATTCATAACAACTAGAGTTCTCATTTCTGCAAGTGATCACATGATGCTAGGTGACATTTATAACTATCTTCTTCCACTGCCCAATCCATATATTTCCTTTGTGTTGGCAGCGACTGAGCCAAAGGTCTCTGACTTGAGGGATAATTTAACCGAAGGATTGCAACTGAACAGCTGTGGTCCAGAAACTCGGGCTGCACCCAAGTCTGGCTGCCCCTTGAGTTTTTGCAAAGCTGACCCTAGGAACAAGGAACTTGCAAAGTCTTTCCTTGTACACAGCCATGACCTTTAGCTCAGTCTGCACAAACATTTAGCTGTATCTAATTTATGTTCCAGCTAGCTACCACAAGTTACATTTTTCTGGTAGAGTTCCACTTACTGCATGCACAGACAACACCAGGTGTTGTTTGTATTCTTTCCCCTGCCTCAAGCACCTCCCCTTGAGATGCGTATAAAATAAATTTGTTGCAGCAGTTCTGGGCTAGCAGTATCTCCATCAGAATGCTGCATCCCACCTGCTACCAACTTTCACTTAACTTGTATGTGTCTTCCTTTTCCTTCTAATCTCCTGTCGCCCCTATTTGGGATTAATCTCTCCTCACCGGATGTGGAGAAAAGCCAGGCCCAGCACCTTTGCCCTCAGCAGCAACATTGCTGGTTGTGGTTCCTTCCCTGGTGGGTGACCAAACCTTCATTCCTTAAGGAGCTGGGCCATTAGAAGTTCTGTCTGAACTGGGTTTCTGTAATTTTTCATCGACTTTAATCACAGGGATTAAAATTTTAAGGGATCTATTGTATTCCAGACACATTCTTCTTTACCTCCAGTATGTAATAATAATCCAGTTTCCCCTTGACAATCAATATGGGAACCTCCCTTTTTATACATTGAGTCAGAGGCATGAGCTGTTCAAAGTGACTGCAGGGCATTCTTAAATTACAGTACAATAGACTCCGTAATGTGTCTCCTGTTGGGAGCATTCCTCCCTTTGTAACTAAGACTACTAGACCAGCAGGGAGCATAGGGTCACAGGGAGAGGAAGCAAAACATTTGTGAATGGATTATTAGGGGTAATAGTGAATGGTGCCATATCCACTCCTTGATTCCTGGATCCACGAACCCATGAATCATGGCAATGGAAGAAACAACACTGATTTAAAGCATATACACTGTATTAAAGAACATTGTCCCAGCCTTGCAGAATATTGTCTCCTAGCTGGCACTGTAAGTGAGTCTTTTTTAAAGTTGTTCCAATATCTTATCTAGCCAGTTGCTTCAGGATGGTTGGGGATATGGTAAAACCAATGAATTCCATGATCTGGGACCCATTGCCACACCTCATTTGCTATGAAGTAAATTCCTTGATCTGAGGCAATGGGATACCATGATAGTGGATAAGGCATGCTGGGATCAGTGGTTGGCTGCAGACAAATTCTGTCCACAGATGGTAGAAGCATTGCATGCAGGGAAGGCAAATCCATAGCCAGCATTTCTGTCCCAATAAGAACAAAAGGGCTGTGCTCATTCCATGATGGAAGCAGTCTAATGTAATTAACTTGCCACCGTGTTGTTGGCTGATCACCCAGAGGAATGCAGCCATGTTGGGGCTCACTGTTGGTCTCTGCTTTTGGACACTCAGCAGTTGATGTCGCCAAGTCAGCCTTAGTGAGTGGATGTCCATGTCCATGGATGACCTCCATCCTGACACCACTGCCACTTTGTTCATGAGCCATTGTGCAATGACAAGAGTGGCTGGGGGAAGAGGATGACTGCTTTCTACAGAATGCACCATCCTGTCCACTTGATTGTTAAAATCCTCCTCTGAGAGGGTACCTTTGGTGAACATTAACATGAGACACAAATACCTTCACTTCTTTGGCCCATTCAGAGCAGTGTATCCACACGTTTCTTCCCCAATTTTCTAATCCTGCTCCTTCCAAATCCTGACTATCCAGCTAAACCATAGCCACAGCCCATGAACCAGTATATAATCACTTAGCTGGCCATCTCCACTTTCAAGGAAAGTGAACTACCAGGTGCACTGCTTGAAGTTTTGCCTGTTGTGAGGATTTCCCTTCACGACTAATTTCATTCTGCGATGCATGACAGTAACCACACCCACCTTATCACTGGTAGCTCAGTGCCACCAGTTTGCCCCTTCTATCCCAGAATACAGTCACCCCCATTTGTAGTTTTTGTTATTAGGTATCATTAAGTCAGTTCAGACTCATGGCCACCTTATCTACAATAGAACAAAACCATTCCCAGCTATATGTGAGCCTATTGTTATAGTCACTGTTAGCAATCCATCTCATGAAAGTCTTCCTCTTGATCACAGATCCTCTAATTTACCAAGAATGATGACCTTTGCCAATGACTATTCCTGGTAGCATAGTGGTTACGAATCGGGCTGTGAACCACAAGGTCAGCAGTTCAAAACTACCAGCGGTTCTGCAGGAGAAAGATGAGGTCTTCTGCTTCCATAAAGATTTACAGCCTCGGAAATCCTGTACAGGGTCACTATGAGTCGGAACCGACTCCACGGCACTTAACAACAACAACATTCCTTCCGATAACATGTTTACGGTGTGACATATGAAGTCTCACCATCCACACTAAGTATTTTGGCTCTATTTCTTCCAAGACAGCTTAATTTGTTTTTCTAGCTTTGTTGTTGTTAGATGCCATTGAGTCGGCACCGACTCATAGCGACCCTATGCACAGCAGAACTGTTTTTCTAGCAGTGCATGGCGTATTCAATATTCTTTGCCAACAACACAATTTGGAGGCATCAATTCTTTAGTCTTCCTTATTCTGTCCAGCTTTCACATGCAGTGTTATCATTGTTAGATGCCATCAAGTGGGTTCAAACTCTAATGACCCTATGCACAACAGAACAAAACAGGACCCAGTCCTGTGCCATCCTTACAATTGTTGTTATGTTTGAGCCCATTGTTTCTGCCACTGTGTAAATTCATCTTGTTGGGGGTCTTTCTCTCCACTTTACCAATCATGATATCCTTCTCCAAGGACTGGCCCCTCCTGAAAACATGTCTGAAATATGAGAGATAAAGTCTTCCCATCATGGTTTCTAAGGAGCTTTATCTGTTCTTCTGGCAGTCCATGGTACTTTTAATATTACTCTCTAACACCATAACTCAAATGCATCAATGCTTCTACGGTCTTCTTCAGTCATTGTCCAACTTTCACATACATATAAGGCAATTGAAAATATCATGGCTTGGGCCAGGCACACCCTAGTCCTCACACTGACATCTTTGCTCTTGAACACTTTAAAGATGTTTTGTGCAACAGATTTACTTAGTGTGTTACGTCATTTGATTTCTTGGCTGTTGCTTCCATGAGTTTGAATGTGGATGCAAGCAAAATGAAGTCTCTGAAAACTTCAATCTTTTCTCCATTCATCATGATATTTATTGGTACAGTTGAGAGGATTTTTGGTGGGTTTTTTTTTTGTTTGTTTTTTTTTTTTGCATTGAGATGTAACCCATAGTGAACACTGTAGTTTTTTATCTTCATCAGTATTTTAAGCCTTCTTAGATTCTAGCAAACAAGGCGGTAGCATCTGCATATCACAGGAGTTTTCCTCCAATCGGATACCATACTCTTCTTCATATCATCCATCTTCCTGGATTTTTTGCTCAGCATACAGATTAAATATGTATGGTGAAAAATACAGTTCCCTGTCAATGTACTGTTGCATTACCTTCAACAAAATTGTACCTGCATGTGATGTTAATGGTGGTGTTAGATGATTGTTAGATAACACCTCTCTTTGGAATGGGCAAAAATATGGATTGCTTCCTATCCGTCAGCCAGACAGCTGTCTTCCAAATTTCTTGGCATAGATGAGTGAGTTCCTCCAGTGGCACATTAGTTTGCTGAAAGATTTCACTTTTTATTCTGCCAGTTGCCAGAGCCTTGTTTGCCAATGCCTTTTAGTGCACATTGTACTTCTTCCCTTGGTACCATTGGCTCTTGATCATATGCTACCTCTTGAAATGATTGAGCAGTGACCATTTCTTTTTGATTCAGTGACTCTGTCTATTCCTCTAATTTTCTTTTAATGCTTCCTGCATCATTCAACATTTTGCCAAAAGAAATCAGTATTGCAACTCAAGGCTTGAATTTTTTCCTGAGTTCTTTCAGTTTGAGAAATGCTGAGCATGTTCTTCCCTTTTGGTTTTCTAACTCCAGATCTCTGCACATTTCATTATAATATTTGACTTTGTCTTCTCAAGCTGCCCTTTGAAATTTTTTGTTCATCTCCGTTATCTCTTCATTTCTTCCATGTGCTTTAGCATCTGTATGCTGGAGAACAAGTTTCAGAATCTCTTGTGACATCCATTTTGATCTTTTCTTTCTTCCTTGTCTTCTTAATGAAAACCTTATGAATAGTAGTGAAACACTGTCCGATAGTATCAAAATATTGAATATTGAAACGTTATGAATTGCACCTGAATATTGCCAGGTGTCATACCAGAGGATAAGCCCTCAGGTTGGAAGTCACTCAAAATATGACTGGGCAATAACTACCTCCTGGAAACAGAGGTGACCGTGAGGATGAGAATGGAGTAAAGCTTTTTTTTTTTTTTTTTTTTAATTAAATGTTTTTATTTGCATTGAGTGAAAGTTTACAGGGCACATCATCAGCTTCACATTCAACCATTCATATAGCTTGTTTCATTACATTGATTATTATTCCCGCCATATATCATCAGTTTACAGTGTTTCTCTCTATCCTCTTTAGCTTTTTTTTTTTTTTTTGGATGGGGGGGTGGAGTAAAGCTTTTGAGACCTTTGAGATGGGGCACAATTCAAGATGAGGATAAACTGCTGCAAATCTTCATTAATAACTGCAACATGGAATGTATGAAGTATGAATCTAGGAAAATTGGAAGTGGTCATAAATGAAATGGAATGCATAAACATCAATATTATAGGCATAGTGAGCTGAAATGGATTGGTATTGCTCATTTTGAATCAGACAATCATATGGTTTACAATGCCTATAATGAAAAATTCAAGAGGAATGTTGTCACATTCACCATCAAAAAGAAAGTATCAAGTGCAGTCATGAGGTACAACGCTATCTGTGATAGGATAATATCCATCCGCCTATAAGGGAGATCAATTAATACCACTGTTCTTCAAATTTGTGCACTTGTCATGAAAGTGAGTGATGATGAAATTGAAGAATTCTACCAACTTCTTCAATCTGAAATTGATCAAATATGCAATCGAGATGTATTGATAATTACTGGTGACTGGAATACAAACGTTGGAAACAAAGAGGAAGGATCAGTAGTTGGAAAGTAGGGCCTTGGTGATAGAAATGATGGTGGAGATCGCATGATAGAATTTTGCAAAACCAATGGCTTTTTCATTTAAAATAACTTTTTTAAACAACATAGAAGATGATTATACACACAGACTTTACCAAATGAAATACACAGAAATCAAATTGACTACACCTGTGGAAAGAGATGGTGGAAAAGCTGCATATCAAACTGACCTTCCAGTCCAGCACATTAACCCACAGCACCACATCAGCACCCTGGAACGGTAAATACCCATGTATGAATTTTCTCTGGTATTTTCAGTAACTTCATATGCATGCAAAGTTGGACAGTGAATAAAGAAGCCTGTAGAAGAATTGATGCGTTTGAGTTATGGTGTTGAAGGAGAATGTAGAAAATGCCATACATACACTGCCAAAAGAACAAACAAATCTGTGTTGGAAGAAGTACAGCCAGAGTGTTCTTGGAAGCGAGGATGGCCAGACTTCATCGCTCATAAATGGACATATTTTGAGGAAGGACCAGTCACTGAAGAAGGATATCATGTTAGGTAAAGTGGAGGGTCGGAGAAAAAGAAGATGACCCCTAATGAAATGGAATAGCACAGTGACAGCAACAATGGGCTCAGGTGTAACACTTGTGGGATTGGCCCTGGACCAGGCAGTGTTTCATTCTGTTGTGCATAGGGTCCCTCCCCCCTATGAGTGGGTACTGACTCGATAGCACCTAACAACAACAACAAAAAATTCACACAGCTTGATGCCCTCCAGGTTCATACATGTCATGAAGTGTTTCTCAGATACATCATTCTTCAATGTTTCATAGAATTCCATTGTGTATATGTACCAAAGTTTGTTTATTTGTCCATTCTTCCATTGATGAACATTTGGGCTGTCTTTATCTTTTTGCTATTTAATAGTGCAGCAGTGAACATTAGTTTGCATATATCTACTAGTGTCCTGGCTCTTATATCTTGTGGATATCTGCCAAGTAGAGGGACTGCTGGGTCATACAGTATTTTGATTTTCAACTTTCTGAGGAAGCACCGAATCTGTAAGTTGTCTCTATTTTTTCACTGATGATTTGATTTTACATTTAGGTCTTTAATTAACATTGAGTTTGTTTTTGTATGTGCTGTGAGATGTGGGTCTTGTTTCATTGTTATTCAAATGGATTTCCAGTTTTGCCAGTACTATTTGTTGAAGAGACTGTCCCTTCTCCGTTGGACATGTTTTGGACCTTTAACAAATATCAGCTGTTTGTATGTGGATGAATTTACTTCTGGCTGTCAATCCTCTTCCATTGACCTATGTATCTTTTGTTGCACCATTACCAGCCATTTTCCACCACTGTGGTTGTGTAGTAAAATTTGAAATCAGGGAGTGAGAGGCCTCCAACTTTGTTCTTCTTCTTAAGCAGTGCTCTTTCTCTAAGGTGTCTTTCCTTTCCGTATAAAGTTAGTGATCAATTTTTCCATCTATTTAAAGAATGATGTTGGAATCTGGATTGTGATTACGTTATATCTATAGATTGCTTTGGGTAGTATTGACATTTTCAGTGTTAAGTCTTCCTATCGATGAGCATGGTATATTCTTCCATTTTTGTAAATCTCTTTTGGTTTCTTGTAGTAGTGTTTTGTAGTTTTATTTGTATAGGTCTTTTGTTTCTGTGATTAGGTTTATTTAATATTTGGGGTGGCTATTATAAATGACATTGATTTCCTAACTTCCTTTTCAGAACTGTCTTTATTAGTATAGAGGAATCCAACTGATTTTTGTATATTGAATTTGTAATCTGCCACTTTGCTTAATCTTTTAATAAATTTGAATAATTTTCTTACTGAGTCTTTGAGATTTTCTATGTGTAGGATCATGTATCTGCAAATGGAGTTTTACTTCTTCTTTGCCAATTTAAATGCCTTTAATTTCACTTTCTTGCCTTAAAGCTCTGGCTAAGACTTCCAGCATAATATTAAATAGGAGTGGTGATAAAGGGCATCATTGTCTGGTTCCTGTTTACAAAGGAAATACTTTCCGTTTCTCTCTATTGAGAATAATGTTGGCTTTTTTTGTGTGTACATTGGCTCTTAATTATGTTGAACAATTTCCCTTCAATTTCTACTGTGTTGAGTGTTTTTATCAGGAATGGATGTTGGTTTTTGTCAAATGCATTTTCTGTATCAATGTATACGGTGGATCGTGTTGTTTGTCTAATATTGAATCACACTTGCATCCCTGGAATGAATCCCACATTGTGATACTGTATTATTTTTTTGATACGTTGTTGAATTCTACTGGCTGGGATTTTGTTGGGAATTTTTGCATCTATAATTTTTATTTTTAGTGATGTCTTTTCCTGGTTTTGGTATGAAGGTTATGTTTGCTTCACACAATACATTCGGGAGTTTTCCATTATTTTCTATGTTCTGGAATAGCTTGAGTAAAATAGATATCAACTTTTCTCTATTTGGTGGAAGTCACCAATAAAGCAGTCTAGACCTGGACTTATTTTGGTTCAGAGTTTTAAAATTACCTGATCAATTTCTTCTTTTGTTATAGATCTGTTTAAGTTTTCTACTTTACACTGTGTAAATTTAGGTGTTGTTGTTTGTTGTTAGGTGTGGTCAAGTCAGTACTAAAACACTGCCAAATCCTGGGCCAATCTCACAGCTGTTTTATGTGAACCCATTGCTGCTGCCACTGTACCAGTCCTCTCGTTGAGGGTCTTCCTCTTTTTCATTGACCTTCCACTTTGCCAAGCATGATGTCCTTCTACAGAGACTGGTCCCTACTGATGATATGTCTGAAGTATGAGGATGAAATCGGGACATCCTGGCTTCTAAAGAGCATTCTGGCTGTATGTCTTCTGGATTTGTTTGTTCTTCTGGCAGTCCATGGACTTTTAATATTCTCCATCAACACCATAACTCAAATACAACAATTCTTCTGGGTCTTCCTTATTCATTGTCCAACTTTCACTGCATATAAGATTTTTGAAAATACCATGGCTTGAGTAAGGTACACCTTAGTCCTCAATCTGATAACTTTGCTCTTGAACACTTTAAAGAGGTCTTGTGCAGCAGATTTGCCTAATACAACACAGCATTTGATTTCTTGACTGCTGCTTCCTTGAGTGTTAATGGTTGATCCAAGCAAAATGAACTTTTTGACAACTGCAATCTTTTCTCCATTTATCTTGATGTTGTTTATTGGTCCCTTGGTGAGGATTTTTAT